>NW_026613969.1:0-106670 GCF_026250575.1 Diorhabda carinulata
ACCAATTTGGAAAGAACAAAAAAGAGTGTTTTTACTTTTAACAAAACTTCAAAGAAGCCACAAAAACTACTTTAACCAACGATAACCGACACCAACCGCTTTGTATGCTTTATTTTACCGACGGTCGAGTTTTTTTTTCCTTTAGCCGACAATGAATTAGTATATGAGACTTTTTAAAACAAAAGCGACGTTAGAAAGTTTTTTTTTTTTATATATATATATATATATATAATATATATATATATATAATTTTCAGTTAAGTGGAATATCATCTTTATTCATATTTAATAGAATTCAATTGAATTAAAGTCGTTCGTTCGTTCGTTGTTATCATATATAAATAACAAAAATAGTATTGTGGTTCTGAAAAGAACCGTTTTTTTTTTTGGTCGATGATATTATTTAAGTAAATAAAATAAAAAATTTTCGGTCAATATAGTAGATGTGTTATATTTATTATTTAGAACTGGTATATTTGGTAACGGCTTTAGTTCCTTCACTGACTGCGTGTTTTGCTAATTCTCCGGGAAGCAATAATCTCACTGCAGTTTGAATTTCTCTACTTGTAATTGTTGAACGTTTATTATAATGAGCCAATCTGGATGCTTCGGCGGCGATACGTTCGAATATATCATTAACAAAACTATTCATTATACTCATAGCTTTACTCGATATACCGGTGTCAGGATGAACTTGCTTAAGTACTTTGTAAATGTAAATAGCATAACTTTCCTTCCTCCTTCTTTTTTTCTTTTTGTCGGCTTTCGAAATATTCTTTTGAGCCTTTCCGGCTTTTTTCGCTGCCTTTCCGCTAGCTTTTGGTGGCATTATTTCTCTTTAAAAAAAAAAAATAGAATAGAATAGAAACACTTGGATAACGTACCGTATTTATCGAAAAGTGGATAAAATTAGAATTTACAGCACGCACAATTTTCCTCTCTTTTATATCGACGTACGTAATTCTAATAGGCTCCGCCCTTCTACGTTTGCGCGTTTGCTATAATTTCATTGGTAGGGCATGTTAATATAAATAGATAGGTCGAGTTTTAAATTTTTTGTTTAACAGTTAGTTTCGTCGCATCGGTTGCTTCATAGTTATCAATTGACTGAGTTCTATTTTTTTTTTTTTGGAAAAAGAAAATATAAAAAAAATATGTCTGGACGTGGTAAAGGTGGTAAAGTAAAGGGAAAGGCAAAGTCTCGCTCAAACCGAGCTGGATTACAATTTCCTGTAGGACGTATACATCGTTTGTTGAGAAAAGGCAATTATGCAGAACGAGTCGGTGCCGGAGCTCCAGTATATTTGGCAGCTGTTATGGAATATTTGGCAGCCGAAGTACTCGAATTAGCAGGAAATGCTGCTAGAGATAACAAAAAGACCCGTATAATTCCAAGGCATTTACAATTAGCTTCAGAAACGATGAAGAATTGAATAAATTGTTGTCTGGAGTAACCATCGCACAAGGTGGTGTTCTTCCCAATATTCAAGCTGTACTTTTACCGAAAAAGACAGAAAAGAAAGCTTAATTCTTTATTCATTATATTATTTTTCTTTATTTTATCGAAATACATACATATGCATAAACCGGCCCTTTTAAGGGCCACAATTATTTTTTTTTTATATATATATATAGAAAGAGATTATAATATAGATATATCATTTTATATATATATATATATATATATATATATATATATATATATATATATATATATATATATATATATATATATATATATATATATATATATATATATATATATATATATATATATATATATATAGATTTATTGATTCGTTGATTTCTCTATTTTTTTTTTGGTTGAGATAGAAGAGATTCTCGTGTAACGTGTACTGTTAGATAAAAAAAAAAGAAGAAAAAAATGCCCTGATATATAAGAAAACTTATCATCTGTAATAATAACTGAAATTGTGGTTATGTGACTATTTTTAACATCGTTAATAGAAACGTTCGTACTAGAAATAAAAATTGTAAATAATGAGATAAAAATAAATAAAAGTTCCTCTACTCGCTTATTTTCTTATCTATTATGTATACATGTATGTAGTATGTATGTGCGTATCAATAAATGCGAGGTTGTTCTTATATATAAGAGAACAAACTAATGTGTAAGTTCTTTTTTTACTTACTTATTTATTTTTTTTTTTTTTTTTTTTTTTTTTTTTTTTTTTTTTTTTTTTTAATTTTCATATTCAAGCAAATTATGTTGTGGTTCTGAAAAGAACCGTTTTTTTTATATATATACATATGCTATGGAAATGCAATAGAGGACATATTCTTCTACTTCACATATGAAAAATGAAAATTAACCACCAAAACCATATAAAGTACGACCTTGACGTTTTAAAGCATAAACAACATCCATAGCCGTTACCGTTTTTCTTTTAGCATGTTCAGTGTATGTTACGGCATCTCTAATAACATTTTCCAAAAACACTTTCAAAACTCCACGAGTTTCTTCGTAAATTAATCCCGATATACGTTTTACTCCTCCACGTCTAGCTAATCTTCTAATAGCAGGTTTGGTAATTCCTTGGATATTATCACGTAAAACTTTTCGGTGTCGTTTTGCACCCCCTTTTCCAAGTCCTTTACCACCTTTTCCACGACCGGTCATTATTTTTCTTTTGTTTTGTTTTTTCTATATACCTACTAAAACAATCCGATGATAACTTCGAAAAGACTTCAAAATACTGACCTAAGAATTTTCCCTAATCTCTTTATAATACCTATCGGCTCCGCCCATTAGAAAAAGTACGCACCAATCCCAGATTAGTACTCCGTAATGTTGGGCAAAGCTATAAAAGAAGGTCATAAATAAATTTATCTCCAGTTGCTTTCTTAGAGCGCTACGAGAAGGTCGCACGTACGGATACAAGGACTTCTGTATAATCGGTCACTGTTTTATTTAGAAAACACACCGGTAAACGCAGGGTCGCCTACTGCGATTCAAACTCTCGCTGACAAAGAAAGTATTTAACGTTACAGCTTCGTCACATATAGCGTGAACAGAAACAGTTGCAAAACTGCCCCTTTCGGGGCTTTGTTGCTTCACCTATCTGCCCTTTTCGGGGCTATTTTTTATAATGAAATAAACCCTTCTCAGGGCAAGTGTTTCAAGAACCAACGTGAGTCCTAGGATCAGGTGAATATTATTTTCATTTTTTTTAAAAAACACTAACAGGCAATCAAAAGGGTCAGGAATTCTTTAACCGGGGAGGAAACTCCCTCCGGCAGTGAGTCCGCTGTCGGCTTTGATAGCCAACTCTTGTTAGGTACTAACAAAGGATTTCAATTTTCGAAATCCTTATTCCTTTATCTCACTTGATTTGACTCTTTCGATCTTTTAAATTTTACCAATTTCACCTTTGAAAATGCCCCGAGTAGCCCGTTCCCCTATACAAACCAGAAGTAAACCAGTATCCACCGTCGATGAATTCCCACCACTCCCAACCAACCCCAATTCTCCTTCGGAGGAGAAAACCTTCGCAGAAACGATCGCAGAAGTCTCGCGTCGCTATCCAAATGAATTTAGCCAACTTAGCAATGCCCTAGATCATATACAACGTAAATCACTGGAGAATAGCAGGAGCTCATCACCAGCACCATCTGTGGATTCCTATGCATCCAGGGTCTCACAGAAATCAGCCAGCTATAAACCCAAACAGGATGATTACTCCCGACTAGGCGCTATTCCCAAAAAAAATATTCCCCCCCTAATTTCAAAATCAATTCCCTCAACAAAAAGCCAGAAGTCAAAACAACATACCCAAAATTCTATCAAACCCCAAACACCAACTCAAACTCAGATCCCCAGAACCCACCAACAATCCCAAACCAACACCCAACAACAACCTCACACCACAGCTCAATCTCCTCCACTTCAAACCCTCAATCTTAGAAACCTCCCATCCAAATATACCTCACAGAGAGAGCTCTACAATCTCCTCAATACGCAAGAGCTATTGAGGGGACAAATGCGCTTTCTCAAAGCCAACCCCAATGGAACCGCTCTCCTCAAAATTCCTTCCACGTTTAATCACGAAACGTTGGCAAGGAAAATCCGTTACGCCATAGGCGACGAGAAAATCGTCGTCATCCCTATAAACTCTCCCCAACGAGTCCAAAAACCTCTAACCACTAAAACGAAAAAAACCACCTTTTCTCTGGTCTGCAAGAATGTAGACCAATCTTACACCGAAGAAGAGTTCCTTGAGATCCTTTCTATCCTGAAATTTCCTGTCCTTAAAACTTGGAGGATCATAGCTAGATCCACAAATAAACCCACATCCATGTTTCGAATCATTACAGATTCCGAAACTGCCTACCACCACGCCCTAACCAAGGGTATAAACTTCCACGGGCTTTCGCACTACTGCGAAGCCTCAAATTCAAACACTATACCCGCAGTCCCCAAATATTGCAACCGATGTTCATCTACCGGCCACTCCGCAGACACCTGCAACGCCAAACCTATTTGCCCAACCTGTGGTGCTTCTGGTCACAAGCCAGATAAATGCCCAAAAGCTAACTCCCCTACCTGTAAAAATTGCGGTGGACCTCACCCCGCCTTCCATCCCCGCTGCCCGAAAAGGATTGAAACTCCGAAAGCCCCCCAGGATACAGCCCCAGTCACCCTGGAAAAACCTCAAACTCCTTACGACATGTCTACCGACACCAAAATCCTGATTGAAATCCTGGCAACAACAATAATGAATGCCATCCCCACTTCTCGGGCGCTAGTAGCCGAAACGCTACAACGCCTCATTCCCTCTTTTTACGGTTATAATTGTACCGTAACCAGCGGCGTGGGTAACCGCATTCATTTCGCATTCACCCAAAAACCAAACACTTCCCACTAAAAAATGAAGTCCCATGGACTTTACAATAGGGACCGTTAATTGCCAAGGTTTAGCCAGAAAACGACATCTACTGAAGCACTTATTAAGCTCTCACAATATCCAAATCTTATCTATAACCGACACTCTTTCCAAATTACCTCCAAGTTTCACTGGCTATACCACTTTCCACTTGGACAGAAATCCCTACTGTCACGGCAACGGACTTCTCGTCCGTAACGGACTCCCTTCGACACCCCATCCTCTACCCCCATTTCTGTCTCAACAGAACCTGGATTGCATAGCCATCGATATCTCGTGTAATAACGAGACTATCACTTTCATCTCTTATTACAAACACCCACAACAATCACTTTCTCTCGACCTCTTCGAATATGCATCCACTCTTCCTAAAGCCATCATTATGGGTGACCTCAACTCCAGGAATACCCTTTTTGGTGATACCACAACCAACCTAGCTGGCAGAATTCTCGCCGACTCTCTAATTTCTCTTCCCCTTTCTCGGATTAAAAACCGAAACCCAACACTCGTAAGTCACCTGGGCTCTTCCATCGTCGACCACATAATCTGCACGGACAGATTAATCACTCTTATCGAGGACGAATGCTCTATAGGCGACCCAATCACCTCAGACCACGTTCCTTTATTGGTCAACACATCTTTTTTCAACCCAATAAAACCCCCTCCAACTAGCTTCACCTATCGGGACTTCAAAAAAGCCGACTGGATCTCCTTCGCAAACCATATCAATACCAATTTACCCCAACCCACTATTCTTCGAACTACCGAAGAACTAGACAAATACGCGGAGGATTTCCAATCCCTCATTATCGATGCGCAAGACATCGCCGTCCCTCTTACCACCGTTCATACCAACTATATATCAATCTCTCAAAATATCCGATCCAAAATTCGTCAGAAAAGACAGTTATATAGGCTGTACGTTAGAACTAGAGACCCAGCAGTCAAAACGCAATGGAACCGTCTCAACGCCCAAGTCAGGCTGGAAATCAATGCTGAAAAGCGGAGAAAGTGGGAGGCCGCCACTGCCGACTTGGACTATAGACGGGGTCGTGCGTTTTGGCAACAATTCTACAGACTAACTGGCCAACGAAAGCATGTAGAATCACACCTTGAAGTACAAGGACAAAAGTATTTCTCACCCGAAGACAAAGCTACCGTCTTCAAAAACAGCTTACAAACTGTCTTTACTCCAACTGACAACCCCCATTTCTCAAGGGACTTTGCCGATGAAACCCACTTCTTCACCCAAAACATTACCTTGAGCCCCCACTGGATTACCCAACTAAATGAGAACATCCCACTTCTCGCACCATTTACCGTGGATGTTGTTAGATCGGCTTGCCGAGCTGGGAAGAACTCCGCTCCCGGGCGGGACGGAATCTCAAGACAGGCATTAAAAAACCTGCCTGAGACAGCTCTCCCTAAGCTCTGCGGTCTATTTGACGCATGCCTGGCATTTTCTTACTTTCCTCAATGTTGGAAATCCGCCAACACGGTTCTCATTCCCAAACCCGGCAAAGACCCTTCCAACCCTGAATCTTACCGCCCTATTTCGCTCATCAGCGTCTTGGGTAAAGTCTTTGAACGTTTGATTAAAGACAGAATCTGGGACTTCTGTACAGAGCTTAATATTATTCCAAAACTTCAATTCGGATTCAGGCCCAAACACTCCACCCAAAACGCCATCACCAATCTTCAAACCATCTTGACCAAAGCGATGAACCAACACCAGTGTGCCTCCGCCATTTTCATGGATGTTCAAAAAGCTTTCGATCAGGTCTGGCATGCCGGACTGATTAGGAAGCTTCTGACTATCCGCATGCCACCTCCTACTATAAAATTGATATATTCATATCTCACCAACCGCTCCATCAAAGTCAAAGTTGGTCATTGCCTTTCCGAATCTTTCACCCCACTTACTGGCGTTCCACAAGGCTCAATTCTGTCCCCACTACTCTATATTATCTATACGTATGACACCCCAGTCCTACTGGACCCAACAGTGAAAATCCAAATGTACGCGGATGACACCGCACTCATCGCCTACGCTCAAAACATGCGCTCCCTCAATATCAAATCCCAAAATATTCTGAATCAATTTTCGGATTGGTGCAGAAAATGGAGGGTTACTCTCAATTCTCAAAAAACTCAAGCCATCGCCTTCATACATCCCCAATCCGTGCGCAAACATCAACCTCAAAACCTCCACTTGAGACTTTGGGGAGAGGGGCTCGAAATCCGCAGAGAAGCCGTCTATCTGGGTGTGAAATTCACTCACACTCTCAATTGGACGGCCGATCTGAATGACACTCTGAACAGAGTACGGAAACGAGTCAGGCTCATCAAAGCTCTTGGTGGAAATTTCGGACGAACCCACCCCCTGACCCTACTTCATACGTATAAAACATACATCCGCCCCATTATCGAATATAGAGCAAACGTCTTCAGCACCTTACCCGAATATCTGATCAAAAGACTCTTGACCTGCGAGCAGTCCATTCTTAGGTACTGCCAATACAAGTGTAGGTTTAGCCCTAGCAACACCGTTTATGTCAATACTGACATAACCCCCATTCCAAGCCGCCTAAATGACCTCCAAGCCCGATATGTGATTCGAACCATCGAATCAGATAATTCCGCTGCCAAAGAGACCCTCCTCATCCCCTGGACCAACAATATGCGGCCACTAGGCTCAAAACCCAAAAAAAAGCTCCCTTATCCGCCTCTTCGACTGCTTGCAACAGCATACGAGGATCTCCCGGAAATCTACCTTAATTTCCTCGATAGTTCCCCTATATCAGTGAGATAAATTCCGAACCCCAACACCCTTCCCACCGTCATCGATCGTCGGAGTTGCAGGTTTTCTGCGGTTTCCCTGCAACCTGGAGAACCGATTCTCCAGACAAATGTCCGACGATAGGGAATAATACAGCCGCAGCTGTACCCGCCCACCCCCAATTAGATTAAGAAAAAACAAAAAATAAACAAAAAAAATATATAAAAAAAAACCAAAAAAAAAAAAAAATATAAAAAGAAAAAAAAATCTTGAACTAAAAAAAAAAATGTAACTACACCGCTAGAAGCAGCCTGCAAACACTTCCCAACTAAATATCCCCACACCCAGCCCTGCAGAGGAAAAAATTCCTATATCAGGGCCTAAACAAATCTTAACCAAATTACCAAAAAAAAAAAAAAACCTTCCTTCCTAAATTTTCACAACGAATCTCTCTCTCTCTAAATTTATCTCTGATAAATAAATTTATCTCGCTACGAGAAGGTCGCACGTACGGATACAAGGACTTCTGTATAATCGGTCACTGTTTTATTTAGAAAACACACCGGTAAACGCAGGGTCGCCTACTGCGATTCAAACTCTCGCTGACAAAGAAAGTCGTTATATTAGTGTACCGTTGCAAAAAATGCCCCTTTCGGGGCTTTGTTGCTCCACCTACCTGCCCTTTTCGGGGCTTTTTTTTATAATGAAATAAACCCTTTCGGGGGCAAGTATTTCAAGAACCAACGTGAGTCCTAGGATCAGGTGAATATTATTTTCATTTTCTTAAAACACTAACAGGCAATCAAAAGGGTCAGGAATTCTTTAACCGGGGAGGAAACTCCCTCCGGCAGTGAGTCCGCTGTCGGCTTTGATAGCCATCCCTTGTAAGGTACTAACAAAGGATTTCAATTTTCGAAATCCTTCACCCTTATTCTCACTCTCTCTCTCTAATTTTACCCATTTTCTTCTCGAAAATGCCCCGAGTACGCCGCTCCCCTATACAAACCCGAAGCAAACCCGCCGATGAATTCCCACCACTCCCAACCAACCCCAATTCTCCTTCGGAGGAGAAAACCTTCGCAGAAACGATCGCAGAAGTCTCGCGTCGCTATCCAAATGAATTTAGCCAAATTCGCATTGCCCTAGATCATATACAACGTAAATCACTGGAGAATAGCAGGAGCTCATCACCAGCACCATCTGTGGATTCCTATGCATCTAGGGTCTCACAGAAATCAGCCAGCTATAAACCCAAACAGGTTGATTACTCCCGACTAGGCGCTATTCCCAAAAAAAACATTCCCCCTCTAATTTCAAAATCAATTCCCTTAACAAAAAGCCAAAAGTCAAAACAAAATACCCAAAATTCTATCAAACCCCAAACACCAACTCAAACTCAGATCCCCAGAACCCACCAACAACCCCAGACCCCCAGAACCCACCAACAATCCCAAACCATCACCCAACAACAACCTCAATCTCGCTCCTCCTCTCAAGGTCCTCCAATTCAAACACTCAATCTGAGAAACCTCCCAACCAAATATTCCTCACAGAGAGAGCTCTACAATCTCCTCAACACGCAAGAGCTGTTGAGGGGACAAATGAGCTTTCTCAAAGCTAACCCCAATGGAACCGCCCTCCTCAAAATTCCTTCCACGTTTAATCACGAAACGTTGGCAAGGAAAATCCGTTACGCCATAGGCGACGAGAAAATCGTCGTAATCCCAATAAACTCTCCCCAACGGGTCCAAAAACCCCTAACCAGTAAAACTAAAAAAACTACCTTTTCTCTGGTCTGCAAGAATGTAGACCAATCTTACACCGAAGAAGAGTTCCTTGAGATCCTTTCTATCCTGAAATTCCCTGTCCTTAAAACTTGGAGGATCATAGCTAGATCCACAAATAAACCCACATCCATGTTCCGAATTATTACAGATTCCGAAATTGCCTACCATCACGCCCTAACCAAGGGTATCAACTTCCACGGGCTTTCGCACTACTGCGAAGCCTCAAATTCAAACACCATACCCGCAGTCCCCAAATATTGCAACCGTTGCTCATCTACCGGCCACTCCGCAGACACCTGCAATGCCAAACCTATTTGCCCAACCTGTGGTGGTTCTGGTCACAAGCCAGAAAAATGCCCAAAAGCTAACTCCCCTACCTGTAAAAATTGCGGTGGACCTCACCCCGCCTTCCACCCCCGCTGTCCGAAAAGGATTGAAACTCCGAAAGCCCCCCAGGATACAGCCCCAGTCACCCTAGAAAAACCTCAAACCCCTTATGACCTGTCTACTGACACTAAAATCCTAATTGAAATCCTGGCAACAACCATAATGAATGCCATCCCTACTTCTCGGGCGCTAGTAGCCGAAACGCTACAACGCCTCATTCCCCCTTTTTACGGTTATAATTGTACCGTAACCAGCGGCGTGGGTAACCGCATTCATTTCGCTTTCACCCAAAAACCAAACACGTCCCACTGAAAGAGTGTAGGTTTAGCCCTACCAACACCATTTATGTCAATACTGACATAACCCCCGTTTCAAGCCCCTTCTAATTGATTCGATCCATCGAATCAAGAATTCCGTAGCGAAAGAGTCCCTCCTCATCCTTCCTCAATTTCCTCAATAGTAGCTCCCACATCAATCAGATAAATTCCTACCCCCAACACACACCCACATAGTCATCCATCGTCGGAGTTGCAGGTTTTCTGCGGTTTCCCTGCAACCTGGAGAACCGATTCTCCAGACAAATGTCCGACGATAGGGAATAATACAGCCGCAGCTGTACCCGCCCACCCCCAATTAGTTTAAGAAAAAACAAAAAATAAACAAAAAAAATATATAAAAAAAAAACCAAAAAAAAAAAAAAAATATAAAAAGAAAAAAAAAATCTTGAACTAAAAAAATGTAACTACACCGCTAGAAGCAGCCTGCAAACACTTCCCAACTAAATATCCCCACACCCAGCCCTGCAGAGGAAAAAATTCCTATATCAGGGCCTAAACAAATCTTAACCAAATTACCAAAAAAAAAAAAAAAAAAACCTTCCTTCCTAAATTTTCACAACGAATCTCTCTCTCTCTTTTTTAAATTTATCTCATTCATTGTGTGTGTATCAAGCTGCTATAGCGGTTTAGTATATTGAAATTTCTTGTATACTTACAAAAAAAAAAAAAAAAAATAAGATGGCTCATACTAAACAAACGGCTAGAAAATCGACTGGAGGGAAAGCTCCTCGTAAACAATTAGCGACGAAAGCCGCTCGTAAAAGCGCACCAGCTACTGGAGGAGTAAAAAAACCTCATCGTTATAGGCCAGGTACAGTAGCTCTTCGTGAGATAAGACGTTATCAAAAGAGTACCGAATTACTTATTAGAAAATTGCCATTTCAACGATTAGTTCGTGAAATAGCACAAGATTTTAAAACAGATTTACGTTTTCAAAGTTCAGCGGTTATGGCTCTCCAGGAAGCTAGTGAGGCTTATTTGGTAGGTCTATTCGAAGATACTAATCTGTGTGCCATTCATGCTAAAAGAGTCACCATTATGCCCAAGGATATCCAATTGGCTAGAAGAATTCGCGGAGAACGAGCATAAATACAAAAAAAATTTTTTTTTTTTTTTTATAGAATTACATTTTATCTATTTGATAATAGATTTTTTGTTTTATATATATATATATAGTAAGTAAAAACGGTTCTTTTCAGAACCACAAATAATTTAACATTTATGATAGTAGTATAATATCTTAATATAAACATAGGTGTTCGTTTGAAAACATTGAAATATAAAAGGAAGATGTGATTGTTGATTGGATAAAGAAGACACACGCACGCACGCACACACACACACACACACACACACACACACACACACACACGAAATAGAGAAAAATTATTATTTTTAACTAACAAATTTTAGACAATATCGACATATAATAATTGAATGTTTATAAAACACATTATATCTACTATATCCTAGGTAGGTCGAGACAAATCTAGAAGGTAACAACCTACAATTACATCGATCGATGAAAATATTTTATATAATATAACATATCAATTATTGAAACGAAATTCAAAAAATTCTTGTTTCATCAAAACAAACACATTTGTTTTTCATTTTCTTCATAAATAAATGAAAAAATTGTGGCCCTGATAAGGGCCATTTGTTATTATTGTCGATTGTCGTCGTACCCATCATCAGTCCGATAATACTTCTCGATTGTTGTACTATCTTTCTGTCAGAAAAAAAATATTCTTTTTATTTCTTCTTTTTAGGAGCGGCGGCGGCTTTTCTTGCTTTAGGAGAGGAACTGCTAGCAGCTGCTTTCGCAGTTTTCGGTTTTGGTGCTTTCGGCTTTTTCGTGGGACTGCCTTTATTGGATTTTTTTGCTTTAGTAGGATTCTTCGTTTTAATTTCGGATGATGCGGCACTGGCTGTATTGGAGGCGGCGGCGGCGGCGGCGACTCCTCCTTTGGCCGAAGATTTTTTGTCCGTTTTTTTGGCAACTTTAACGCCTTTCTTATCAGTAATCGGTGTTGTTGTTGTCGTCGAAGTTTTTAAGGATGCCGCCGCTGCTGTACCTGTCGTTTTTTTGCCTTTATTAGATTTCTTAATACTTTTCGATTTATCTACTCCTCCTCCAATAATAGCATTTCGTTTTGCTGCTGTTACAATTTTCTTGGATTTAGTTACGCCTGTAGTAGAAGCGGCTGTTTTCTTTTTCTTTTTGTCAATAGCATTCGTTTTAGCCGAAGTACCACCAGTTGAAGTTGCCGAAGCTAACTTGAATGATCCCGAAGCTCCTTTACCTTTAGTTTGTACCAAAGATCCCGATACTACAGATGCTTTCAAATATTTTTTGATGAATGGCGCTACTTTTTCTGCATCAACTTTGTAATTGGCAGCAATGTATTTTTTAATTGCTTGTAAAGATGAGCCTCCGCGTTCCTTTAAACCTTTGATCGCATTGTTTACCATTTCCGAAGTCGGTGGATGAGATGGTTTGGTCCTAGGATTTTTAGCTTTTTTTTCCTTTTTATTTATTGGAGACGACGAAACCTGCGGTGAATTAGACGCAGACGTTGCGGTTACAACCGAAGTTTGATTTTCTATATCCGCCATAACTACTAACAACCTTGTGTGTTATTATATCGTCGATAAACTACACTAAACTGATATAAAGAAAAAAAGAAAAAAAAATATTGGATGTAGTTTTATATTTCGTTATATAAAATTTCACCTCTATATATACACTTAGTAGTATAAAAGACTTTTAATTTTCCGCGTGTAATGAGTTACAAGAGTAGTCATTCAAATGAAGCGGACGGAAGACTGAACGAACGAATAGAACTAAGTTAAAAAACGAACCTCATAAACCAAACCAACCTCAAAAACCTTGGTTTCCTCGAGATTTTCGAATCGAATGTAATGAAAAAAATTGACGAAGAACTAACTAAGGTATACTTCGAACTTTCGCCGAGGTTTTACTATAATTTAATAACGGCTAATAACGTTTGTTATTAAAAAAAAGTACCACTTAAAAATGGTTAAAAATTTATTTCCGACGATGCTTAGCACTTTAGATATAATTTCGAAATTAAATAAAAGTCCTTCTTAAAATACAATGAACGTAAATAGAAACGTGTCTATTCACAATAATGACCAATATTTAAAAATATGAAAACCAATTGAAATAATACCGCAATTATCATTTGAATGGTGACATGTCTACCCTGACTTGCGCTACACGTTTCTACTATATGTTCGTAACTAATATATATTATTATGATTATTTTTCAATAAAAATCTTCCGACATACTAAATATAAGAAAAAAATATCAAATTTCAATATTGGAATCCGCGTATATTTCATTTTAGATATTGAATGATGGTAGTAGCAAATTATAATTATTACAATAGATTGATTGACTGATTAAATTTTCTTTAAACGAACTTTGCTCTATTCGCAAAATATGTCTGTCTATTACAATATTATTTAATATTTTATCCGACAATTTTTTTTACATTGTATAATATATTATTTTAGGAAATGAACATATTTTATTTAAAATTTCAAACCAATTTAGAAAGAACAAAAAAGAGTGTTTTTACTTTTAACAAAACTTCAAAGAAGCCACAAAAACTACTTTAACCAACGATAACCGACACCAACCGCTTTGTATGCTTTATTTTACCGACGGTCGAGTTTTTTTTTCCTTTAGCCGACAATGAATTAGTATATGAGACTTTTTAAAACAAAAGCGACGTTAGAAAGTTTTTTTATATAATATATATATATATATATATATATATATATATATATATATAATTTTCAGTTAAGTGGAATATCATCTTTATTCATATTTAATAGAATTCAATTGAATTAAAGTCGTTCGTTCGTTCGTTGTTATCATATATAAATAACAAAAATAGTATTGTGGTTCTGAAAAGAACCGTTTTTTTTTTTTGGTCGATGATATTATTTAAGTAAATAAAATAAAAAATTTTCGGTCAATATAGTAGATGTGTTATATTTATTATTTAGAACTGGTATATTTGGTAACGGCTTTAGTTCCTTCACTGACTGCGTGTTTTGCTAATTCTCCGGGAAGCAATAATCTCACTGCAGTTTGAATTTCTCTACTTGTAATTGTTGAACGTTTATTATAATGAGCCAATCTGGATGCTTCGGCGGCGATACGTTCGAATATATCATTAACAAAACTATTCATTATACTCATAGCTTTACTCGATATACCGGTGTCAGGATGAACTTGCTTAAGTACTTTGTAAATGTAAATAGCATAACTTTCCTTCCTCCTTCTTTTTTTCTTTTTGTCGGCTTTCGAAATATTCTTTTGAGCCTTTCCGGCTTTTTTCGCTGCCTTTCCGCTAGCTTTTGGTGGCATTATTTCTCTTTAAAAAAAAAAAATAGAATAGAATAGAAACACTTGGATAACGTACCGTATTTATCGAAAAGTGGATAAAATTAGAATTTACAGCACGCACAATTTTCCTCTCTTTTATATCAACGTACGTAATTGTAATAGGCTCCGCCCTTCTACGTTTGCGCGTTTGCTATAATTTCATTGGTAGGGCATGTTAATATAAATAGATAGGTCGAGTTTTAAATTTTTTGTTTAACAGTTACTTTCGTCGCATCGGTTGCTTCATAGTTATCAATTGACTGAGTTCTATTTTTTTTTTTTTTGGAAAAAGAAAATATAAAAAAAATATGTCTGGACGTGGTAAAGGTGGTAAAGTAAAGGGAAAGGCAAAGTCTCGCTCAAACCGAGCTGGATTACAATTTCCTGTAGGACGTATACATCGTTTGTTGAGAAAAGGCAATTATGCAGAACGAGTCGGTGCCGGAGCTCCAGTATATTTGGCAGCTGTTATGGAATATTTGGCAGCCGAAGTACTCGAATTAGCAGGAAATGCTGCTAGAGATAACAAAAAGACCCGTATAATTCCAAGGCATTTACAATTAGCTATCAGAAACGATGAAGAATTGAATAAATTGTTGTCTGGAGTAACCATCGCACAAGGTGGTGTTCTTCCCAATATTCAAGCTGTACTTTTACCGAAAAAGACAGAAAAGAAAGCTTAATTCTTTATTCATTATATTATTTTTCTTTATTTTATCGAAATACATACATATGCATAAACCGGCCCTTTTAAGGGCCACAATTATTTTTTTTTATATATATATATAGAAAGAGATTATAATATAGATATATCATTTTATATATATATATATATATATATATATATATATATATATATATATATATATATATATATATATATATATATATATATATATATAGATTTATTGATTCGTTGATTTCTCTATTTTTTTTTTTGGTTGAGATAGAAGAGATTCTCGTGTAACGTGTACTGTTAGATAAAAAAAAAAGAAGAAAAAAATGCCCTGATATATAAGAAAACTTATCATCTGTAATAATAACTGAAATTGTGGTTATGTGACTATTTTTAACATCGTTAATAGAAACGTTCGTACTAGAAACAAAAATTGTAAATAATGAGATAAAAATAAATAAAAGTTCCTCTACTCGCTTATTTTCTTATCTATTATGTATACATGTATGTAGTATGTATGTGCGTATCAATAAATGCGAGGTTGTTCTTATATATAAGAGAACAAACTAATGTGTAAGTTCTTTTTTTACTTACTTATTTATTTATTTTTTTTTTTAAATTTTCATATTCAAGCAAATTATGTTGTGGTTCTGAAAAGAACCGTTTTTTTTTTATATATACATATGCTATGGAAATGCAATAGAGGACATATTCTTCTACTTCACATATGAAAAATGAAAATTAACCACCAAAACCATATAAAGTACGACCTTGACGTTTTAAAGCATAAACAACATCCATAGCCGTTACCGTTTTTCTTTTAGCATGTTCAGTGTATGTTACGGCATCTCTAATAACATTTTCCAAAAACACTTTCAAAACTCCACGAGTTTCTTCGTAAATTAATCCCGATATACGTTTTACTCCTCCACGTCTAGCTAATCTTCTAATAGCAGGTTTGGTAATTCCTTGGATATTATCACGTAAAACTTTTCGGTGTCGTTTTGCACCCCCTTTTCCAAGTCCTTTACCACCTTTTCCACGACCGGTCATTATTTTTCTTTTGTTTTGTTTTTTCTATATACCTACTAAAACAATCCGATGATAACTTCGAAAAGACTTCAAAATACTGACCTAAGAATTTTCCCTAATCTCTTTATAATACCTATCGGCTCCGCCCATTAGAAAAAGTACGCACCAATCCCAGATTAGTACTCCGTAATGTTGGGCAAAGCTATAAAAGAAGGTCATAAATAAATTTATCTCGAGAGCGCTACGAGAAGGTCGCACGTACGGATACAAGGACTTCTGTATAATCGGTCACTGTTTTATTTAGAAAACACACCGGTAAACGCAGGGTCGCCTACTGCGATTCAAACTCTCGCTGACAAAGAAAGTCGTTATATTAGTGTACCGTTGCAAAAAATGCCCCTTTCGGGGCTTTGTTGCTCCACCTACCTGCCCTTTTCGGGGCTTTTTTTTATAATGAAATAAACCCTTTCGGGGGCAAGTATTTCAAGAACCAACGTGAGTCCTAGGATCAGGTGAATATTATTTTCATTTTCTTAAAACACTAACAGGCAATCAAAAGGGTCAGGAATTCTTTAACCGGGGAGGAAACTCCCTCCGGCAGTGAGTCCGCTGTCGGCTTTGATAGCCATCCCTTGTAAGGTACTAACAAAGGATTTCAATTTTCGAAATCCTTCACCCTTATTCTCACTCTCTCTCTCTAATTTTACCCATTTTCTTCTCGAAAATGCCCCGAGTACGCCGCTCCCCTATACAAACCCGAAGCAAACCCGCCGATGAATTCCCACCACTCCCAACCAACCCCAATTCTCCTTCGGAGGAGAAAACCTTCGCAGAAACGATCGCAGAAGTCTCGCGTCGCTATCCAAATGAATTTAGCCAAATTCGCATTGCCCTAGATCATATACAACGTAAATCACTGGAGAATAGCAGGAGCTCATCACCAGCACCATCTGTGGATTCCTATGCATCTAGGGTCTCACAGAAATCAGCCAGCTATAAACCCAAACAGGTTGATTACTCCCGACTAGGCGCTATTCCCAAAAAAAATATTCCCCCTCTAATTTCAAAATCAATTCCCTTAACAAAAAGCCAAAAGTCAAAACAAAATACCCAAAATTCTATCAAACCCCAAACACCAACTCAAACTCAGATCCCCAGAACCCACCAACAACCCCAGACCCCCAGAACCCACCAACAATCCCAAACCATCACCCAACAACAACCTCAATCTCGCTCCTCCTCTCAAGGTCCTACAATTCAAACACTCAATCTGAGAAACCTCCCAACCAAATATTCCTCACAGAGAGAGCTCTACAATCTCCTCAACACGCAAGAGCTGTTGAGGGGACAAATGAGCTTTCTCAAAGCTAACCCCAATGGAACCGCCCTCCTCAAAATTCCTTCCACGTTTAATCACGAAACGTTGGCAAGGAAAATCCGTTACGCCATAGGCGACGAGAAAATCGTCGTAATCCCAATAAACTCTCCCCAACGGGTCCAAAAACCCCTAACCAGTAAAACTAAAAAAACTACCTTTTCTCTGGTCTGCAAGAATGTAGACCAATCTTACACCGAAGAAGAGTTCCTTGAGATCCTTTCTATCCTGAAATTCCCTGTCCTTAAAACTTGGAGGATCATAGCTAGATCCACTAATAAACCCACATCCATGTTTCGAATTATTACAGATTCCGAAATTGCCTACCATCACGCCCTAACCAAGGGTATCAACTTCCACGGGCTTTCGCACTACTGCGAAGCCTCAAATTCAAACACCATACCCGCAGTCCCCAAATATTGCAACCGTTGCTCATCTACCGGCCACTCCGCAGACACCTGCAATGCCAAACCTATTTGCCCAACCTGTGGTGGTTCTGGTCACAAGCCAGAAAAATGCCCAAAAGCTAACTCCCCTACCTGTAAAAATTGCGGTGGACCTCACCCCGCCTTCCACCCCCGCTGTCCGAAAAGGATTGAAACTCCGAAAGCCCCCCAGGATACAGCCCCAGTCACCCTAGAAAAACCTCAAACCCCTTATGACCTGTCTACTGACACTAAAATCCTAATTGAAATCCTGGCAACAACCATAATGAATGCCATCCCTACTTCTCGGGCGCTAGTAGCCGAAACGCTACAACGCCTCATTCCCCCTTTTTACGGTTATAATTGTACCGTAACCAGCGGCGTGGGTAACCGCATTCATTTCGCTTTCACCCAAAAACCAAACACGTCCCACTGAAAAAGTGTAGGTTTACCCCTAGCAACACCATTTATGTCAATACTGACATAACCCCCGTTTCAAGCCCCTTCTAATTGATTCGATCCATCGAATCAAGAATTCCGTAGCGAAAGAGTCCCTCCTCATCCTTCCTCAATTTCCTCAATAGTAGCTCCCACATCAATCAGATAAATTCCTACCCCCAACACACACCCACATAGTCATCCATCGTCGGAGTTGCAGGTTTTCTGCGGTTTCCCTGCAACCTGGAGAACCGATTCTCCAGACAAATGTCCGACGATAGGGAATAATACAGCCGCAGCTGTACCCGCCCACCCCCAATTAGATTAAGAAAAAACAAAAAATAAACAAAAAAAATATAAAAAAAAAAACCAAAAAAAAAATATAAAAAGAAAAAAAAAATCTTGAACTAAAAAAATGTAACTACACCGCTAGAAGCAGCCTGCAAACACTTCCCAACTAAATATCCCCACACCCAGCCCTGCAGAGGAAAAAATTCCTATATCAGGGCCTAAACAAATCTTAACCAAATTACCAAAAAAAAAAAAACCTTCCTTCCTAAATTTTCACAACGAATCTCTCTCTCTTTTTTTAAATTTATCTCATTCATTGTGTGTGTATCAAGCTGCTATAGCGGTTTAGTATATTGAAATTTCTTGTATACTTACAAAAAAAAAAAAAAAAAATAAGATGGCTCGTACTAAACAAACGGCTAGAAAATCGACTGGAGGGAAAGCTCCTCGTAAACAATTAGCGACGAAAGCCGCTCGTAAAAGCGCACCAGCTACTGGAGGAGTAAAAAAACCTCATCGTTATAGGCCAGGTACAGTAGCTCTTCGTGAGATAAGACGTTATCAAAAGAGTACCGAATTACTTATTAGAAAATTGCCATTTCAACGATTAGTTCGTGAAATAGCACAAGATTTTAAAACAGATTTACGTTTTCAAAGTTCAGCGGTTATGGCTCTCCAGGAAGCTAGTGAGGCTTATTTGGTAGGTCTATTCGAAGATACTAATCTGTGTGCCATTCATGCTAAAAGAGTCACCATTATGCCCAAGGATATCCAATTGGCTAGAAGAATTCGCGGAGAACGAGCATAAATACAAAAAAAATTTTTTTTTTTTTTTTATAGAATTACATTTTATCTATTTGATAATAGATTTTTTGTTTTATATATATATATATAGTAAGTAAAAACGGTTCTTTTCAGAACCACAAATAATTTAACATTTATGATAGTAGTATAATATCTTAATATAAACATAGGTGTTCGTTTGAAAACATTGAAATATAAAAGGAAGATGTGATTGTTGATTGGATAAAGAAGACACACGCACGCACGCACACACACACACACACACACACACACACACACACACACACGAAATAGAGAAAAATTATTATTTTTAACTAACAAATTTTAGACAATATCGACATATAATAATTGAATGTTTATAAAACACATTATATCTACTATATCCTAGGTAGGTCGAGACAAATCTAGAAGGTAACAACCTACAATTACATCGATCGATGAAAATATTTTATATAATATAACATATCAATTATTGAAACGAAATTCAAAAAATTCTTGTTTCATCAAAACAAACACATTTGTTTTTCATTTTCTTCATAAATAAATGAAAAAATTGTGGCCCTGATAAGGGCCATTTGTTATTATTGTCGATTGTCGTCGTACCCATCATCAGTCCGATAATACTTCTCGATTGTTGTACTATCTTTCTGTCAGAAAAAAAATATTCTTTTTATTTCTTCTTTTTAGGAGCGGCGGCGGCTTTTCTTGCTTTAGGAGAGGAACTGCTAGCAGCTGCTTTCGCAGTTTTCGGTTTTGGTGCTTTCGGCTTTTTCGTGGGACTGCCTTTATTGGATTTTTTTGCTTTAGTAGGATTCTTCGTTTTAATTTCGGATGATGCGGCACTGGCTGTATTGGAGGCGGCGGCGGCGGCGGCGACTCCTCCTTTGGCCGAAGATTTTTTGTCCGTTTTTTTGGCAACTTTAACGCCTTTCTTATCAGTAATCGGTGTTGTTGTTGTCGTCGAAGTTTTTAAGGATGCCGCCGCTGCTGTACCTGTCGTTTTTTTGCCTTTATTAGATTTCTTAATACTTTTCGATTTATCTACTCCTCCTCCAATAATAGCATTTCGTTTTGCTGCTGTTACAATTTTCTTGGATTTAGTTACGCCTGTAGTAGAAGCGGCTGTTTTCTTTTTCTTTTTGTCAATAGCATTCGTTTTAGCCGAAGTACCACCAGTTGAAGTTGCCGAAGCTAACTTGAATGATCCCGAAGCTCCTTTACCTTTAGTTTGTACCAAAGATCCCGATACTACAGATGCTTTCAAATATTTTTTGATGAATGGCGCTACTTTTTCTGCATCAACTTTGTAATTGGCAGCAATGTATTTTTTAATTGCTTGTAAAGATGAGCCTCCGCGTTCCTTTAAACCTTTGATCGCATTGTTTACCATTTCCGAAGTCGGTGGATGAGATGGTTTGGTCCTAGGATTTTTAGCTTTTTTTTCCTTTTTATTTATTGGAGACGACGAAACCTGCGGTGAATTAGACGCAGACGTTGCGGTTACAACCGAAGTTTGATTTTCTATATCCGCCATAACTACTAACAACCTTGTGTGTTATTATATCGTCGATAAACTACACTAAACTGATATAAAGAAAAAAAGAAAAAAAAATATTGGATGTAGTTTTATATTTCGTTATATAAAATTTCACCTCTATATATACACTTAGTAGTATAAAAGACTTTTAATTTTCCGCGTGTAATGAGTTACAAGAGTAGTCATTCAAATGAAGCGGACGGAAGACTGAACGAACGAATAGAACTAAGTTAAAAAACGAACCTCATCATTCTCGAGTCAGCTACTGAGGAGAGAACACGCGTTTAACGATTGTTTTGTAATCTGTATAGTGATATATTTTACGACCAGTATAAACCTCAAGCAAAGTGTACCCCCTCATAATTATTACTATTCAATATTATAGTTAATCTATTGGTCTAATTGAAAACCTACGCATAGATTTACTAAGTCTACCTTCGCCCCCCATCACGGGGACTACACCGTACCCCACCGAGTATACACGAAGGTTGAGGGAAAAAATACAAAAACTTAATGTGCAAAAACCAGAAATATTCTCTAGCGAAAATCTCAATATTGATAAAAATGTGCGTGTTAATAGAACAATAGTGTCAGTGAAAACGTCACCGAAAAGAAGATATAAAGGTACGTTAAAACATAAGACAATAACAAAAACTAATAAAATAAAAAGACTTACAAAAACCAACACACATAAAACGGCTCCTGAGATAAGTGTACGGGAATCTAGTCGTAGTTTTGATCCCGACGTTCCACGTCGCAGTGCCGATACTACAGATGAAAATTCACTGTCAAAATACTCTTCAGAAATCAATAGAATAAAAAAGAAAACTTCAGAATTAAAATTAAAAAACAAAAATTTTCTAAAACTAGTTTATATTGATGAAGATTTTTTGACTGAAGATAAAACAAATAAAACTGATAGTTTGGAAACGATAATTATTCCAAAACAGTGTTTAGAAACAATCGACGTATCGTCGCTATCTAAATGTATTGAGTTGACCAACAACCAACCATCTAAAGCAAAGTGTTCAGAAGTTAACATCGAAAAGTGTCCAGAACAAATAAACAAAAACATTAACAAGTGTTCAGAAAACAAAAATATCACTTGCGATAGTGATATAATAGGACTAAAGTCTTTCAACTCTGAGTTGTCAATTCCTGTGTGTAGAGGCAGTTCGGCCAATAATACCTCCACACCGGATAGATCATTAAACAAAGTTACACAAACAAAAGTACAAATGGAAGAAGATACTATAGGATCACAGCGCAGTGACTCATCAGAGGAAGACATAAGCTCAAAGAGATCGACAAACGTCCCTGAAACAACAACAATTCAAGCACAAATACATAAACCTGCTAATCTCTCATGGGGGCAGGAAGTTGAAGACGCTGAAAATACTGGCGTTGGAATAACAACCGACAATTTCACGTCGCAATACGAGAAAATTGCTAAGAAAAATTCTAAAATAACTGCTAGAAAACTAAATATGTCTAGTGCGAATCAACAAAAAGTAGACATAAACGCAATCCAGACAATCACCACAAATGAACCCATGGACACTAGAGACGTCACACCACCGGGATTCGAAAAACCCAAAAAATGTGTATCTTTCAATAAAATACTGAGTCAGACAAACAAACAAGCCACAATCGAAACACACAACAATTACGATACGCTATCTGAACTCTCTGAAGACGAGAAACAAACTACATTCAAAACACAAAAGAAAAGGAAGAAAACTCACTTCAGAAAGTTCAATAACTCCGGTGTTTCCAGCGATGATGACGACACAGGCATCCAAGAGAATAAACGTACAAAAGCAGCCTCCAAAATCTCTAAGAAACTCACCGCATGCCCACCAATAGTAATTGACGGAAACGTTTCACACCACAGGCATATGGTAAACAGAATAACAGAAGAAGTCAAAAACCCATTCGAACTTAAGTACACAAACAATTCAACAATCGTATTCACCAAAGATGCTAGCGACTTTGAGAATTTGAAAAAAACACTGAAACGGGAAAAAATTCAATTTCACACTTACTCCAGACGAGAAGACAAAACACACGCATTCGTACTAAGAGGCCTAGCAGAAGGGCTACACATCATTGACATCCGAGAAGAGCTTGAAAAAATTCATAAAATTCAAATTAAGGACATTTATCGTATGACAACGAAGGGTCGCCCCCTTTATTTAGTTATTACAGACTCCAAAATTACTCTGGACTACCTGAATAAAACGGTAAGAGTAATCGAACACACAAGGGTTGTATGGGAACATAGAAGACAAAACAAACCAATCATACAATGCCACATCTGTCAGCTCTGGGGCCACGCTACCTCAAATTGCGGTAGAACGCCGAGATGCCTAAAATGCGCGGGGCAACATCTTACACCAGAATGTGTTAAAGAAAGATCGCTTCCTGCCCGGTGCGCCAACTGCAGAGGAGACCACCCTGCAAACGCAGAAATTTGTCCAGAATTCATAAAAAGGAAAATATGGCTTGAAGAAAAGAAATCAATCAATCTAAAATCCAAAACCACCACCACCACCACAAAATATATCCCAGCTCCTATTCCAACAAACAACCCATGGACAAAAAGAAACAACAATGAAGATTTTCCCAGCCTCCCATCCAAAAACATTCCCCAAACAATCCCCCAAAATGAACAGCCTCAAATACAATCAAAAACAACAAACGTTCAACCCAGACCACCCAACAATGATATAACCAAATTCACCGAGCTGAACAACATGTTCAAAGAACTTCACTCCTTGGTAAACTTGGACGAACTTAGCAGAGCCGTTGCTGATCTACTAGAGGAAATGAAGAAGGCAAACAATAAAATGGAGAAATTCACGATCTACAATAACTTTGTTACTAATATAGACAACTATGACATCTAGGCAGGTAGGTGGTAGAACAGTATTTCAAAAACGATTTAATCTTAAAATTATATTCTGTAATGTACGTGGAGTTTATAGCAAACTCCATCTCATCAGACATTTTCTCGACATTCACAAACCAGATATTTTCTTTCTTATCGAGACACTTCTTAAACCAAATAAATCAATTAACTTTGGAAACCCAGAATATCGTCTCATTAGACAAGACCGCCCCGCCGATGCCAACGGTGGTGGTATCGCATTGTTAATCAAAAAAGGCATAAATTTCCAACTCTTGCAACAAAATAATACATCAATTGAGCATATCCCAATACTCTTAGATAATAAAATTAAAATAGTCGGTGTCTATAATCCTCCCGGTAATACGTTAAAAGAATTGGACTTTCACAATATCACAAAAACACACAACAAAGTTCTGATAGTAGGTGATCTCAATTGTCGACATCCACTGTGGGATCATTACGCTAAACTCCCTAATAAAAACGGAAATACTCTTTTGAAATTTTGTGACAATTCTGATTGTATTATATTCAATACTGATGAACCAACGCATTTTCCATACGCAAACTTCACTCCCAGCACACTCGACATAGCCATAGGGAAAAACATTAACAACATACACAAAATAAAAACACTAACAGACTTCAACTCCGATCACGATCCTGTCCTTATCCATCTGAAACTTTCACACAATATACATAACCCTGTCATTACAAAAACATACGATTACAACACTACAAGCTGGGTAAAATTTAGAAAACACATAAATGAAAACATCACAATAACAGACAAAATAGAAAATACACAACACTTAACAAAGATAATCGGAAATCTTCAAAATATTATCATCACAGCAAGAAATCAATCAACTATATTAAAACCAAAAACCCAATTCCATAATACTCTCCCAGATCACATCATACAAACAATACACGAGAAAAACAAAATAAGGAGAAAATGGCAACAAACTAGGCGCGATAACGATCATTCACTACTAAAACACTATCAACACACAATAAACAACTTGATAAAAGAACACAAAAACAACGAATGGTCCAATTTGTTGAACACCTTACAACCAGAAAACAACTCGCTATGGAAAATCGCGAAACGTCTCAGATTCAAACAAAATAAATTTAATAAAATTATTAGTAACGGACATACGTTTACTAATGAAATCGAAATAGCGGAAAAGTTCGGAGAGTATTTTCAAAACAACTTTATAAATTATTCACAACACACACAATACCATCAAAATATCACACAATCAGTTCATCAATACCTGAATTCATTAAACACTTTAAATACACAAAACTTAACAACTTGTACAGAAGTTTACAACACAATACAACAATTAAAAAATAAAACAGCCCCGGGATCAGACGGGATACCTAACATTTTACTCAAAAATATACCAAAAAAAGCAATAGTACAACTTACATACATAATAAATTTCATTATTAAAACTGGTCAATACCCGGATATGCTCAAGATTGCCAACATCATACCAATAATCAAAGCTAACAAACAACCATGTTATGTGGATAGCTACAGACCAATTTCCCTACTGAATAATATAGCAAAGGTAATTGATAAAATAATCCTTAAAAGATTACAAAATTTCATAGATAAACATAACACTATACCTTCCGAGCAATACGGATTCAGAAGCGGTCACAGCACAGTGGCTCAAATCATCAGAGTTTTAAATTATATTAGAGAAGGCTTCCAAAACAAAGAAAAAGCAATTATGGTCACTATCGACATACAGAAAGCATTTGACTCCGTATGGCCCGAGGGATTAGTTCACAAATTAATCAAATTAGGTATACCAAGCTATTTGATTAAAATTTTAAATTCATACCTAACGAATCGTAAATTCTTTACTAAAATAGAAAATCACACAGCTGGACCATTTTCAATACAAGCTGGAGTACCACAAGGCTCTGTGTTATCTCCTTTGCTATATTCCATATTTATCCATGATCTACCAACTTCCCCGCAACTTCTTACCGCCATATATGCCGACGACACCTGTTTTGTATCGACAGCAAAAAATCCAGATCACGCATTAGACATCGCACAAAATCACATCAACACAAAAATTATACCATATTTACACGAACACAAATTAGCCATTAATGCATCCAAAACAGAGTATTTATTACTCAGGAGAATAGCTAGAAAAAACTGCTCACTGCAATCTAAGCTATATGTAGATGGACACCTCATTACACCTAGTAACACCCTGAAATATTTGGGGTATACCGTACAAGGCAACACAAATGCAAAAGCACATATCACGCAACAAATACATAAAGCCAAGATTGCAATGGTCAAACTGTACCCACTCATATGCCGACACAGTAATCTCACAAGCCAAAACAAAATACTTATATACAAACAAATCATACGTCCAATACTCACATACGCAGCCCCAGTTTATTATAACGGCTCCAAACACAATTTCAAATCCCTGCAAGTGATACAGAACAAGTGTTTACGGATGGCGATAAAATATAATTGCTATCCCAAACTACCCAGAAACACGTGGTTACATAACAAAGCCGATATACCCACTATTAAAGACTTTATAACAAAAATCTCTACAAATTTTTACAATTATTGTCTACCAAACGATCTTCGTAAGAGCCTCAAAGACGCAAATCGCGCAGAAGACATCCGAGATAGTGGATGTAGGCTTCTGCATGGGTCGCTAACCATATAACAAGGTTGTTCAACTCCAAACGTTTATTCATCACAAATGTATAGAATATTTCAAAATAATAATAATAATAATTAATATCAAATAAAACAACGTCAGTCATGTTGCCTTCTCGAAAAATATTCCCCCAGTCGATTTTGAAACTCTGTTTTTCAGCTGCTTTTCAGAGATAACCCAGTCGAAAGATGCTAGGAATCATAAACATATATTAGGGACAAAGTTATTTTTAGAGCGAAAATGTATGGATAATGTTGAAGAAACAAGGAGCCAGCTTAATACTTCAGACGCACTCAATACATGTAAAGATCGCCAGACCATCGGCATACACATTTTATATTGTTATTTTTATATGTATTGTTAATTTGGGAATCATAAACAGAATAAAGAACCTTTTTAATTAAAAAAAAAAAACGAACCTCATAAACCAAACCAACCTCAAAAACCTTGGTTTCCTCGAGATTTTCGAATCGAATGTAATGAAAAAAATTGACGAAGAACTAACTAAGGTATACTTCGAACTTTCGCCGAGGTTTTACTATAATTTAATAACGGCTAATAACGTTTGTTATTAAAAAAAAGTACCACTTAAAAATGGTTAAAAATTTATTTCCGACGATGCTTAGCACTTTAGATATAATTTCGAAATTAAATAAAAGTCCTTCTTAAAATACAATGAACGTAAATAGAAACGTGTCTATTCACAATAATGACCAATATTTAAAAATATGAAAACCAATTGAAATAATACCGCAATTATCATTTGAATGGTGACATGTCTACCCTGACTTGCGCTACACGTTTCTACTATATGTTCGTAACTAATATATATTATTATGATTATTTTTCAATAAAAATCTTCCGACATACTAAATATAAGAAAAAAATATCAAATTTCAATATTGGAATCCGCGTATATTTCATTTTAGATATTGAATGATGGTAGTAGCAAATTATAATTATTACAATAGATTGATTGACTGATTAAATTTTCTTTAAACGAACTTTGCTCTATTCGCAAAATATGTCTGTCTATTACAATATTATTTAATATTTTATCCGACAATTTTTTTTACATTGTATAATATATTATTTTAGGAAATGAACATATTTTATTTAAAATTTCAAACCAATTTAGAAAGAACAAAAAAGAGTGTTTTTACTTTTAACAAAACTTCAAAGAAGCCACAAAAACTACTTTAACCAACGATAACCGACACCAACCGCTTTGTATGCTTTATTTTACCGACGGTCGAGTTTTTTTTTCCTTTAGCCGACAATGAATTAGTATATGAGACTTTTTAAAACAAAAGCGACGTTAGAAAGTTTTTTTATATAATATATATATATATATATATATATATATATATATATATATATATATATATATATATATATATATATATATATATATATATTATATAATTTTCAGTTAAGTGGAATATCATCTTTATTCATATTTAATAGAATTCAATTGAATTAAAGTCGTTCGTTCGTTCGTTGTTATCATATATAAATAACAAAAATAGTATTGTGGTTCTGAAAAGAACCGTTTTTTTTTTTTGGTCGATGATATTATTTAAGTAAATAAAATAAAAAATTTTCGGTCAATATAGTAGATGTGTTATATTTATTATTTAGAACTGGTATATTTGGTAACGGCTTTAGTTCCTTCACTGACTGCGTGTTTTGCTAATTCTCCGGGAAGCAATAATCTCACTGCAGTTTGAATTTCTCTACTTGTAATTGTTGAACGTTTATTATAATGAGCCAATCTGGATGCTTCGGCGGCGATACGTTCGAATATATCATTAACAAAACTATTCATTATACTCATAGCTTTACTCGATATACCGGTGTCAGGATGAACTTGCTTAAGTACTTTGTAAATGTAAATAGCATAACTTTCCTTCCTCCTTCTTTTTTTCTTTTTGTCGGCTTTCGAAATATTCTTTTGAGCCTTTCCGGCTTTTTTCGCTGCCTTTCCGCTAGCTTTTGGTGGCATTATTTCTCTTTAAAAAAAAAAAATAATAGAAACACTTGGATAACGTACCGTATTTATCGAAAAGTGGATAAAATTAGAATTTACAGCACGCACAATTTTCCTCTCTTTTATATCAACGTACGTAATTGTAATAGGCTCCGCCCTTCTACGTTTGCGCGTTTGCTATAATTTCATTGGTAGGGCATGTTAATATAAATAGATAGGTCGAGTTTTAAATTTTTTGTTTAACAGTTAGTTTCGTCGCATCGGTTGCTTCATAGTTATCAATTGACTGAGTTCTATTTTTTTTTTTTTTGGAAAAAGAAAATATAAAAAAAATATGTCTGGACGTGGTAAAGGTGGTAAAGTAAAGGGAAAGGCAAAGTCTCGCTCAAACCGAGCTGGATTACAATTTCCTGTAGGACGTATACATCGTTTGTTGAGAAAAGGCAATTATGCAGAACGAGTCGGTGCCGGAGCTCCAGTATATTTGGCAGCTGTTATGGAATATTTGGCAGCCGAAGTACTCGAATTAGCAGGAAATGCTGCTAGAGATAACAAAAAGACCCGTATAATTCCAAGGCATTTACAATTAGCTATCAGAAACGATGAAGAATTGAATAAATTGTTGTCTGGAGTAACCATCGCACAAGGTGGTGTTCTTCCCAATATTCAAGCTGTACTTTTACCGAAAAAGACAGAAAAGAAAGCTTAATTCTTTATTCATTATATTATTTTTCTTTATTTTATCGAAATACATACATATGCATAAACCGGCCCTTTTAAGGGCCACAATTATTTTTTTTTATATATATATATAGAAAGAGATTATAATATAGATATATCATTTTATATATATATATATATATATATATATATATATATATATATATATATATATATATATATATATATATATATATATAGATTTATTGATTCGTTGATTTCTCTATTTTTTTTTTTGGTTGAGATAGAAGAGATTCTCGTGTAACGTGTACTGTTAGATAAAAAAAAAAGAAGAAAAAAATGCCCTGATATATAAGAAAACTTATCATCTGTAATAATAACTGAAATTGTGGTTATGTGACTATTTTTAACATCGTTAATAGAAACGTTCGTACTAGAAACAAAAATTGTAAATAATGAGATAAAAATAAATAAAAGTTCCTCTACTCGCTTATTTTCTTATCTATTATGTATACATGTATGTAGTATGTATGTGCGTATCAATAAATGCGAGGTTGTTCTTATATATAAGAGAACAAACTAATGTGTAAGTTCTTTTTTTACTTACTTATTTATTTATTTTTTTTTTTAAATTTTCATATTCAAGCAAATTATGTTGTGGTTCTGAAAAGAACCGTTTTTTTTTTATATATACATATGCTATGGAAATGCAATAGAGGACATATTCTTCTACTTCACATATGAAAAATGAAAATTAACCACCAAAACCATATAAAGTACGACCTTGACGTTTTAAAGCATAAACAACATCCATAGCCGTTACCGTTTTTCTTTTAGCATGTTCAGTGTATGTTACGGCATCTCTAATAACATTTTCCAAAAACACTTTCAAAACTCCACGAGTTTCTTCGTAAATTAATCCCGATATACGTTTTACTCCTCCACGTCTAGCTAATCTTCTAATAGCAGGTTTGGTAATTCCTTGGATATTATCACGTAAAACTTTTCGGTGTCGTTTTGCACCCCCTTTTCCAAGTCCTTTACCACCTTTTCCACGACCGGTCATTATTTTTCTTTTGTTTTGTTTTTTCTATATACCTACTAAAACAATCCGATGATAACTTCGAAAAGACTTCAAAATACTGACCTAAGAATTTTCCCTAATCTCTTTATAATACCTATCGGCTCCGCCCATTAGAAAAAGTACGCACCAATCCCAGATTAGTACTCCGTAATGTTGGGCAAAGCTATAAAAGAAGGTCATAAATAAATTTATCTCCAGTTGCTTTCTTAGAGCGCTACGAGAAGGTCGCACGTACGGATACAAGGACTTCTGTATAATCGGTCACTGTTTTATTTAGAAAACACACCGGTAAACGCAGGGTCGCCTACTGCGATTCAAACTCTCGCTGACAAAGAAAGTCGTTATATTAGTGTACCGTTGCAAAAAATGCCCCTTTCGGGGCTTTGTTGCTCCACCTACCTGCCCTTTTCGGGGCTTTTTTTTATAATGAAATAAACCCTTTCGGGGGCAAGTATTTCAAGAACCAACGTGAGTCCTAGGATCAGGTGAATATTATTTTCATTTTCTTAAAACACTAACAGGCAATCAAAAGGGTCAGGAATTCTTTAACCGGGGAGGAAACTCCCTCCGGCAGTGAGTCCGCTGTCGGCTTTGATAGCCATCCCTTGTAAGGTACTAACAAAGGATTTCAATTTTCGAAATCCTTCACCCTTATTCTCACTCTCTCTCTCTAATTTTACCCATTTTCTTCTCGAAAATGCCCCGAGTACGCCGCTCCCCTATACAAACCCGAAGCAAACCCGCCGATGAATTCCCACCACTCCCAACCAACCCCAATTCTCCTTCGGAGAAGAATACCTTCGAAGAAATAATCGCAGAAATCTCGCGGTCCTATCCAAATGAATTTAGCCAACTTAGCGATGCCCTAGATCATATACAACGTAAATCACTGGAGAATAGCAGAAGCTCATCACCAGCACCATCTGTGGATTCCTATGCATCTAGGGTCTCACAGAAATCAGCCAGCTATAAACCCAAACAGGTTGATTACTCCCGACTAGGCGCTATTCCCAAAAAAAATATTCCCCCTCTAATTTCAAAATCAATTCCCTTAACAAAAAGCCAAAAGTCAAAACAAAATACCCAAAATTCTATCAAACCCCAAACACCAACTCAAACTCAGATCCCCAGAACCCACCAACAACCCCAGACCCCCAGAACCCACCAACAATCCCAAACCATCACCCAACAACAACCTCAATCTCGCTCCTCCTCTCAAGGTCCTCCAATTCAAACACTCAATCTGAGAAACCTCCCAACCAAATATTCCTCACAGAGAGAGCTCTACAATCTCCTCAACACGCAAGAGCTGTTGAGGGGACAAATGAGCTTTCTCAAAGCTAACCCCAATGGAACCGCCCTCCTCAAAATTCCTTCCACGTTTAATCACGAAACGTTGGCAAGGAAAATCCGTTACGCCATAGGCGACGAGAAAATCGTCGTAATCCCAATAAACTCTCCCCAACGGGTCCAAAAACCCCTAACCAGTAAAACTAAAAAAACTACCTTTTCTCTGGTCTGCAAGAATGTAGACCAATCTTACACCGAAGAAGAGTTCCTTGAGATCCTTTCTATCCTGAAATTCCCTGTCCTTAAAACTTGGAGGATCATAGCTAGATCCACAAATAAACCCACATCCATGTTCCGAATTATTACAGATTCCGAAATTGCCTACCATCACGCCCTAACCAAGGGTATCAACTTCCACGGGCTTTCGCACTACTGCGAAGCCTCAAATTCAAACACCATACCCGCAGTCCCCAAATATTGCAACCGTTGCTCATCTACCGGCCACTCCGCAGACACCTGCAATGCCAAACCTATTTGCCCAACCTGTGGTGGTTCTGGTCACAAGCCAGAAAAATGCCCAAAAGCTAACTCCCCTACCTGTAAAAATTGCGGTGGACCTCACCCCGCCTTCCACCCCCGCTGTCCGAAAAGGATTGAAACTCCGAAAGCCCCCCAGGATACAGCCCCAGTCACCCTAGAAAAACCTCAAACCCCTTATGACCTGTCTACTGACACTAAAATCCTAATTGAAATCCTGGCAACAACAATAATGAATGCCATCCCTACTTCTCGGGCGCTAGTAGCCGAAACGCTACAACGCCTCATTCCCCCTTTTTACGGTTATAATTGTACCGTAACCAGCGGCGTGGGTAACCGCATTCATTTCGCTTTCACCCAAAAACCAAACACGTCCCACTGAAAGAGTGTAGGTTTAGCCCTACCAACACCATTTATGTCAATACTGACATAACCCCCGTTTCAAGCCCCTTCTAATTGATTCGATCCATCGAATCAAGAATTCCGTAGCGAAAGAGTCCCTCCTCATCCTTCCTCAATTTCCTCAATAGTAGCTCCCACATCAATCAGATAAATTCCTACCCCCAACACACACCCACATAGTCATCCATCGTCGGAGTTGCAGGTTTTCTGCGGTTTCCCTGCAACCTGGAGAACCGATTCTCCAGACAAATGTCCGACGATAGGGAATAATACAGCCGCAGCTGTACCCGCCCACCCCCAATTAGTTTAAGAAAAAACAAAAAATAAACAAAAAAAATATATAAAAAAAAAAAAACCAAAAAAAAAAAAAATATAAAAAGAAAAAAAAATCTTGAACTAAAAAAATGTAACTACACCGCTAGAAGCAGCCTGCAAACACTTCCCAACTAAATATCCCCACACCCAGCCCTGCAGAGGAAAAAATTCCTATATCAGGGCCTAAACAAATCTTAACCAAATTACCAAAAAAAAAAAAAAAAAACCTTCCTTCCTAAATTTTCACAACGAATCTCTCTCTCTCTCTAAATTTATCTCATTCATTGTGTGTGTATCAAGCTGCTATAGCGGTTTAGTATATTGAAATTTCTTGTATACTTACAAAAAAAAAAAAAAAAAATAAGATGGCTCGTACTAAACAAACGGCTAGAAAATCGACTGGAGGGAAAGCTCCTCGTAAACAATTAGCGACGAAAGCCGCTCGTAAAAGCGCACCAGCTACTGGAGGAGTAAAAAAACCTCATCGTTATAGGCCAGGTACAGTAGCTCTTCGTGAGATAAGACGTTATCAAAAGAGTACCGAATTACTTATTAGAAAATTGCCATTTCAACGATTAGTTCGTGAAATAGCACAAGATTTTAAAACAGATTTACGTTTTCAAAGTTCAGCGGTTATGGCTCTCCAGGAAGCTAGTGAGGCTTATTTGGTAGGTCTATTCGAAGATACTAATCTGTGTGCCATTCATGCTAAAAGAGTCACCATTATGCCCAAGGATATCCAATTGGCTAGAAGAATTCGCGGAGAACGAGCATAAATACAAAAAAAATTTTTTTTTTTTTTTTATAGAATTACATTTTATCTATTTGATAATAGATTTTTTGTTTTATATATATATATATAGTAAGTAAAAACGGTTCTTTTCAGAACCACAAATAATTTAACATTTATGATAGTAGTATAATATCTTAATATAAACATAGGTGTTCGTTTGAAAACATTGAAATATAAAAGGAAGATGTGATTGTTGATTGGATAAAGAAGACACACGCACGCACGCACACACACACACACACACACACACACACACACACACACACACGAAATAGAGAAAAATTATTATTTTTAACTAACAAATTTTAGACAATATCGACATATAATAATTGAATGTTTATAAAACACATTATATCTACTATATCCTAGGTAGGTCGAGACAAATCTAGAAGGTAACAACCTACAATTACATCGATCGATGAAAATATTTTATATAATATAACATATCAATTATTGAAACGAAATTCAAAAAATTCTTGTTTCATCAAAACAAACACATTTGTTTTTCATTTTCTTCATAAATAAATGAAAAAATTGTGGCCCTGATAAGGGCCATTTGTTATTATTGTCGATTGTCGTCGTACCCATCATCAGTCCGATAATACTTCTCGATTGTTGTACTATCTTTCTGTCAGAAAAAAAATATTCTTTTTATTTCTTCTTTTTAGGAGCGGCGGCGGCTTTTCTTGCTTTAGGAGAGGAACTGCTAGCAGCTGCTTTCGCAGTTTTCGGTTTTGGTGCTTTCGGCTTTTTCGTGGGACTGCCTTTATTGGATTTTTTTGCTTTAGTAGGATTCTTCGTTTTAATTTCGGATGATGCGGCACTGGCTGTATTGGAGGCGGCGGCGGCGGCGGCGACTCCTCCTTTGGCCGAAGATTTTTTGTCCGTTTTTTTGGCAACTTTAACGCCTTTCTTATCAGTAATCGGTGTTGTTGTTGTCGTCGAAGTTTTTAAGGATGCCGCCGCTGCTGTACCTGTCGTTTTTTTGCCTTTATTAGATTTCTTAATACTTTTCGATTTATCTACTCCTCCTCCAATAATAGCATTTCGTTTTGCTGCTGTTACAATTTTCTTGGATTTAGTTACGCCTGTAGTAGAAGCGGCTGTTTTCTTTTTCTTTTTGTCAATAGCATTCGTTTTAGCCGAAGTACCACCAGTTGAAGTTGCCGAAGCTAACTTGAATGATCCCGAAGCTCCTTTACCTTTAGTTTGTACCAAAGATCCCGATACTACAGATGCTTTCAAATATTTTTTGATGAATGGCGCTACTTTTTCTGCATCAACTTTGTAATTGGCAGCAATGTATTTTTTAATTGCTTGTAAAGATGAGCCTCCGCGTTCCTTTAAACCTTTGATCGCATTGTTTACCATTTCCGAAGTCGGTGGATGAGATGGTTTGGTCCTAGGATTTTTAGCTTTTTTTTCCTTTTTATTTATTGGAGACGACGAAACCTGCGGTGAATTAGACGCAGACGTTGCGGTTACAACCGAAGTTTGATTTTCTATATCCGCCATAACTACTAACAACCTTGTGTGTTATTATATCGTCGATAAACTACACTAAACTGATATAAAGAAAAAAAGAAAAAAAAATATTGGATGTAGTTTTATATTTCGTTATATAAAATTTCACCTCTATATATACACTTAGTAGTATAAAAGACTTTTAATTTTCCGCGTGTAATGAGTTACAAGAGTAGTCATTCAAATGAAGCGGACGGAAGACTGAACGAACGAATAGAACTAAGTTAAAAAACGAACCTCATAAACCAAACCAACCTCAAAAACCTTGGTTTCCTCGAGATTTTCGAATCGAATGTAATGAAAAAAATTGACGAAGAACTAACTAAGGTATACTTCGAACTTTCGCCGAGGTTTTACTATAATTTAATAACGGCTAATAACGTTTGTTATTAAAAAAAAGTACCACTTAAAAATGGTTAAAAATTTATTTCCGACGATGCTTAGCACTTTAGATATAATTTCGAAATTAAATAAAAGTCCTTCTTAAAATACAATGAACGTAAATAGAAACGTGTCTATTCACAATAATGACCAATATTTAAAAATATGAAAACCAATTGAAATAATACCGCAATTATCATTTGAATGGTGACATGTCTACCCTGACTTGCGCTACACGTTTCTACTATATGTTCGTAACTAATATATATTATTATGATTATTTTTCAATAAAAATCTTCCGACATACTAAATATAAGAAAAAAATATCAAATTTCAATATTGGAATCCGCGTATATTTCATTTTAGATATTGAATGATGGTAGTAGCAAATTATAATTATTACAATAGATTGATTGACTGATTAAATTTTCTTTAAACGAACTTTGCTCTATTCGCAAAATATGTCTGTCTATTACAATATTATTTAATATTTTATCCGACAATTTTTTTTACATTGTATAATATATTATTTTAGGAAATGAACATATTTTATTTAAAATTTCAAACCAATTTAGAAAGAACAAAAAAGAGTGTTTTTACTTTTAACAAAACTTCAAAGAAGCCACAAAAACTACTTTAACCAACGATAACCGACACCAACCGCTTTGTATGCTTTATTTTACCGACGGTCGAGTTTTTTTTTCCTTTAGCCGACAATGAATTAGTATATGAGACTTTTTAAAACAAAAGCGACGTTAGAAAGTTTTTTTATATAATATATATATATATATATATATATATATATATATATATATATATATATATATATATATATATAATTTTCAGTTAAGTGGAATATCATCTTTATTCATATTTAATAGAATTCAATTGAATTAAAGTCGTTCGTTCGTTCGTTGTTATCATATATAAATAACAAAAATAGTATTGTGGTTCTGAAAAGAACCGTTTTTTTTTTTTGGTCGATGATATTATTTAAGTAAATAAAATAAAAAATTTTCGGTCAATATAGTAGATGTGTTATATTTATTATTTAGAACTGGTATATTTGGTAACGGCTTTAGTTCCTTCACTGACTGCGTGTTTTGCTAATTCTCCGGGAAGCAATAATCTCACTGCAGTTTGAATTTCTCTACTTGTAATTGTTGAACGTTTATTATAATGAGCCAATCTGGATGCTTCGGCGGCGATACGTTCGAATATATCATTAACAAAACTATTCATTATACTCATAGCTTTACTCGATATACCGGTGTCAGGATGAACTTGCTTAAGTACTTTGTAAATGTAAATAGCATAACTTTCCTTCCTCCTTCTTTTTTTCTTTTTGTCGGCTTTCGAAATATTCTTTTGAGCCTTTCCGGCTTTTTTCGCTGCCTTTCCGCTAGCTTTTGGTGGCATTATTTCTCTTTAAAAAAAAAAAATAATAGAAACACTTGGATAACGTACCGTATTTATCGAAAAGTGGATAAAATTAGAATTTACAGCACGCACAATTTTCCTCTCTTTTATATCAACGTACGTAATTGTAATAGGCTCCGCCCTTCTACGTTTGCGCGTTTGCTATAATTTCATTGGTAGGGCATGTTAATATAAATAGATAGGTCGAGTTTTAAATTTTTTGTTTAACAGTTAGTTTCGTCGCATCGGTTGCTTCATAGTTATCAATTGACTGAGTTCTATTTTTTTTTTTTTTGGAAAAAGAAAATATAAAAAAAATATGTCTGGACGTGGTAAAGGTGGTAAAGTAAAGGGAAAGGCAAAGTCTCGCTCAAACCGAGCTGGATTACAATTTCCTGTAGGACGTATACATCGTTTGTTGAGAAAAGGCAATTATGCAGAACGAGTCGGTGCCGGAGCTCCAGTATATTTGGCAGCTGTTATGGAATATTTGGCAGCCGAAGTACTCGAATTAGCAGGAAATGCTGCTAGAGATAACAAAAAGACCCGTATAATTCCAAGGCATTTACAATTAGCTATCAGAAACGATGAAGAATTGAATAAATTGTTGTCTGGAGTAACCATCGCACAAGGTGGTGTTCTTCCCAATATTCAAGCTGTACTTTTACCGAAAAAGACAGAAAAGAAAGCTTAATTCTTTATTCATTATATTATTTTTCTTTATTTTATCGAAATACATACATATGCATAAACCGGCCCTTTTAAGGGCCACAATTATTTTTTTTTATATATATATATAGAAAGAGATTATAATATAGATATATCATTATATATATATATATATATATATATATATATATATATATATATATATATATATATATATATATATATATATATATATATAGATTTATTGATTCGTTGATTTCTCTATTTTTTTTTTTGGTTGAGATAGAAGAGATTCTCGTGTAACGTGTACTGTTAGATAAAAAAAAAAGAAGAAAAAAATGCCCTGATATATAAGAAAACTTATCATCTGTAATAATAACTGAAATTGTGGTTATGTGACTATTTTTAACATCGTTAATAGAAACGTTCGTACTAGAAACAAAAATTGTAAATAATGAGATAAAAATAAATAAAAGTTCCTCTACTCGCTTATTTTCTTATCTATTATGTATACATGTATGTAGTATGTATGTGCGTATCAATAAATGCGAGGTTGTTCTTATATATAAGAGAACAAACTAATGTGTAAGTTCTTTTTTTACTTACTTATTTATTTATTTTTTTTTTTAAATTTTCATATTCAAGCAAATTATGTTGTGGTTCTGAAAAGAACCGTTTTTTTTTTATATATACATATGCTATGGAAATGCAATAGAGGACATATTCTTCTACTTCACATATGAAAAATGAAAATTAACCACCAAAACCATATAAAGTACGACCTTGACGTTTTAAAGCATAAACAACATCCATAGCCGTTACCGTTTTTCTTTTAGCATGTTCAGTGTATGTTACGGCATCTCTAATAACATTTTCCAAAAACACTTTCAAAACTCCACGAGTTTCTTCGTAAATTAATCCCGATATACGTTTTACTCCTCCACGTCTAGCTAATCTTCTAATAGCAGGTTTGGTAATTCCTTGGATATTATCACGTAAAACTTTTCGGTGTCGTTTTGCACCCCCTTTTCCAAGTCCTTTACCACCTTTTCCACGACCGGTCATTATTTTTCTTTTGTTTTGTTTTTTCTATATACCTACTAAAACAATCCGATGATAACTTCGAAAAGACTTCAAAATACTGACCTAAGAATTTTCCCTAATCTCTTTATAATACCTATCGGCTCCGCCCATTAGAAAAAGTACGCACCAATCCCAGATTAGTACTCCGTAATGTTGGGCAAAGCTATAAAAGAAGGTCATAAATAAATTTATCTCATTCATTGTGTGTGTATCAAGCTGCTATAGCGGTTTAGTATATTGAAATTTCTTGTATACTTACAAAAAAAAAAAAAAAAAATAAGATGGCTCGTACTAAACAAACGGCTAGAAAATCGACTGGAGGGAAAGCTCCTCGTAAACAATTAGCGACGAAAGCCGCTCGTAAAAGCGCACCAGCTACTGGAGGAGTAAAAAAACCTCATCGTTATAGGCCAGGTACAGTAGCTCTTCGTGAGATAAGACGTTATCAAAAGAGTACCGAATTACTTATTAGAAAATTGCCATTTCAACGATTAGTTCGTGAAATAGCACAAGATTTTAAAACAGATTTACGTTTTCAAAGTTCAGCGGTTATGGCTCTCCAGGAAGCTAGTGAGGCTTATTTGGTAGGTCTATTCGAAGATACTAATCTGTGTGCCATTCATGCTAAAAGAGTCACCATTATGCCCAAGGATATCCAATTGGCTAGAAGAATTCGCGGAGAACGAGCATAAATACAAAAAAAATTTTTTTTTTTTTTTTATAGAATTACATTTTATCTATTTGATAATAGATTTTTTGTTTTATATATATATATATAGTAAGTAAAAACGGTTCTTTTCAGAACCACAAATAATTTAACATTTATGATAGTAGTATAATATCTTAATATAAACATAGGTGTTCGTTTGAAAACATTGAAATATAAAAGGAAGATGTGATTGTTGATTGGATAAAGAAGACACACGCACGCACGCACACACACACACACACACACACACACACACACACACACACACACACACACACACGAAATAGAGAAAAATTATTATTTTTAACTAACAAATTTTAGACAATATCGACATATAATAATTGAATGTTTATAAAACACATTATATCTACTATATCCTAGGTAGGTCGAGACAAATCTAGAAGGTAACAACCTACAATTACATCGATCGATGAAAATATTTTATATAATATAACATATCAATTATTGAAACGAAATTCAAAAAATTCTTGTTTCATCAAAACAAACACATTTGTTTTTCATTTTCTTCATAAATAAATGAAAAAATTGTGGCCCTGATAAGGGCCATTTGTTATTATTGTCGATTGTCGTCGTACCCATCATCAGTCCGATAATACTTCTCGATTGTTGTACTATCTTTCTGTCAGAAAAAAAATATTCTTTTTATTTCTTCTTTTTAGGAGCGGCGGCGGCTTTTCTTGCTTTAGGAGAGGAACTGCTAGCAGCTGCTTTCGCAGTTTTCGGTTTTGGTGCTTTCGGCTTTTTCGTGGGACTGCCTTTATTGGATTTTTTTGCTTTAGTAGGATTCTTCGTTTTAATTTCGGATGATGCGGCACTGGCTGTATTGGAGGCGGCGGCGGCGGCGGCGACTCCTCCTTTGGCCGAAGATTTTTTGTCCGTTTTTTTGGCAACTTTAACGCCTTTCTTATCAGTAATCGGTGTTGTTGTTGTCGTCGAAGTTTTTAAGGATGCCGCCGCTGCTGTACCTGTCGTTTTTTTGCCTTTATTAGATTTCTTAATACTTTTCGATTTATCTACTCCTCCTCCAATAATAGCATTTCGTTTTGCTGCTGTTACAATTTTCTTGGATTTAGTTACGCCTGTAGTAGAAGCGGCTGTTTTCTTTTTCTTTTTGTCAATAGCATTCGTTTTAGCCGAAGTACCACCAGTTGAAGTTGCCGAAGCTAACTTGAATGATCCCGAAGCTCCTTTACCTTTAGTTTGTACCAAAGATCCCGATACTACAGATGCTTTCAAATATTTTTTGATGAATGGCGCTACTTTTTCTGCATCAACTTTGTAATTGGCAGCAATGTATTTTTTAATTGCTTGTAAAGATGAGCCTCCGCGTTCCTTTAAACCTTTGATCGCATTGTTTACCATTTCCGAAGTCGGTGGATGAGATGGTTTGGTCCTAGGATTTTTAGCTTTTTTTTCCTTTTTATTTATTGGAGACGACGAAACCTGCGGTGAATTAGACGCAGACGTTGCGGTTACAACCGAAGTTTGATTTTCTATATCCGCCATAACTACTAACAACCTTGTGTGTTATTATATCGTCGATAAACTACACTAAACTGATATAAAGAAAAAAAGAAAAAAAAATATTGGATGTAGTTTTATATTTCGTTATATAAAATTTCACCTCTATATATACACTTAGTAGTATAAAAGACTTTTAATTTTCCGCGTGTAATGAGTTACAAGAGTAGTCATTCAAATGAAGCGGACGGAAGACTGAACGAACGAATAGAACTAAGTTAAAAAACGAACCTCATAAACCAAACCAACCTCAAAAACCTTGGTTTCCTCGAGATTTTCGAATCGAATGTAATGAAAAAAATTGACGAAGAACTAACTAAGGTATACTTCGAACTTTCGCCGAGGTTTTACTATAATTTAATAACGGCTAATAACGTTTGTTATTAAAAAAAAGTACCACTTAAAAATGGTTAAAAATTTATTTCCGACGATGCTTAGCACTTTAGATATAATTTCGAAATTAAATAAAAGTCCTTCTTAAAATACAATGAACGTAAATAGAAACGTGTCTATTCACAATAATGACCAATATTTAAAAATATGAAAACCAATTGAAATAATACCGCAATTATCATTTGAATGGTGACATGTCTACCCTGACTTGCGCTACACGTTTCTACTATATGTTCGTAACTAATATATATTATTATGATTATTTTTCAATAAAAATCTTCCGACATACTAAATATAAGAAAAAAATATCAAATTTCAATATTGGAATCCGCGTATATTTCATTTTAGATATTGAATGATGGTAGTAGCAAATTATAATTATTACAATAGATTGATTGACTGATTAAATTTTCTTTAAACGAACTTTGCTCTATTCGCAAAATATGTCTGTCTATTACAATATTATTTAATATTTTATCCGACAATTTTTTTTACATTGTATAATATATTATTTTAGGAAATGAACATATTTTATTTAAAATTTCAAACCAATTTGGAAAGAACAAAAAAGAGTGTTTTTACTTTTAACAAAACTTCAAAGAAGCCACAAAAACTACTTTAACCAACGATAACCGACACCAACCGCTTTGTATGCTTTATTTTACCGACGGTCGAGTTTTTTTTTCCTTTAGCCGACAATGAATTAGTATATGAGACTTTTTAAAACAAAAGCGACGTTAGAAAGTTTTTTTATATAATATATATATATATATATATATATATATATATATATATATATATATAATTTTCAGTTAAGTGGAATATCATCTTTATTCATATTTAATAGAATTCAATTGAATTAAAGTCGTTCGTTCGTTCGTTGTTATCATATATAAATAACAAAAATAGTATTGTGGTTCTGAAAAGAACCGTTTTTTTTTTTTGGTCGATGATATTATTTAAGTAAATAAAATAAAAAATTTTCGGTCAATATAGTAGATGTGTTATATTTATTATTTAGAACTGGTATATTTGGTAACGGCTTTAGTTCCTTCACTGACTGCGTGTTTTGCTAATTCTCCGGGAAGCAATAATCTCACTGCAGTTTGAATTTCTCTACTTGTAATTGTTGAACGTTTATTATAATGAGCCAATCTGGATGCTTCGGCGGCGATACGTTCGAATATATCATTAACAAAACTATTCATTATACTCATAGCTTTACTCGATATACCGGTGTCAGGATGAACTTGCTTAAGTACTTTGTAAATGTAAATAGCATAACTTTCCTTCCTCCTTCTTTTTTTCTTTTTGTCGGCTTTCGAAATATTCTTTTGAGCCTTTCCGGCTTTTTTCGCTGCCTTTCCGCTAGCTTTTGGTGGCATTATTTCTCTTTAAAAAAAAAAAATAATAGAAACACTTGGATAACGTACCGTATTTATCGAAAAGTGGATAAAATTAGAATTTACAGCACGCACAATTTTCCTCTCTTTTATATCAACGTACGTAATTGTAATAGGCTCCGCCCTTCTACGTTTGCGCGTTTGCTATAATTTCATTGGTAGGGCATGTTAATATAAATAGATAGGTCGAGTTTTAAATTTTTTGTTTAACAGTTAGTTTCGTCGCATCGGTTGCTTCATAGTTATCAATTGACTGAGTTCTATTTTTTTTTTTTTTGGAAAAAGAAAATATAAAAAAAATATGTCTGGACGTGGTAAAGGTGGTAAAGTAAAGGGAAAGGCAAAGTCTCGCTCAAACCGAGCTGGATTACAATTTCCTGTAGGACGTATACATCGTTTGTTGAGAAAAGGCAATTATGCAGAACGAGTCGGTGCCGGAGCTCCAGTATATTTGGCAGCTGTTATGGAATATTTGGCAGCCGAAGTACTCGAATTAGCAGGAAATGCTGCTAGAGATAACAAAAAGACCCGTATAATTCCAAGGCATTTACAATTAGCTATCAGAAACGATGAAGAATTGAATAAATTGTTGTCTGGAGTAACCATCGCACAAGGTGGTGTTCTTCCCAATATTCAAGCTGTACTTTTACCGAAAAAGACAGAAAAGAAAGCTTAATTCTTTATTCATTATATTATTTTTCTTTATTTTATCGAAATACATACATATGCATAAACCGGCCCTTTTAAGGGCCACAATTATTTTTTTTTATATATATATATAGAAAGAGATTATAATATAGATATATCAATATATATATATATATATATATATATATATATATATATATATATATATATATATATATATAGATTTATTGATTCGTTGATTTCTCTATTTTTTTTTTTGGTTGAGATAGAAGAGATTCTCGTGTAACGTGTACTGTTAGATAAAAAAAAAAGAAGAAAAAAATGCCCTGATATATAAGAAAACTTATCATCTGTAATAATAACTGAAATTGTGGTTATGTGACTATTTTTAACATCGTTAATAGAAACGTTCGTACTAGAAACAAAAATTGTAAATAATGAGATAAAAATAAATAAAAGTTCCTCTACTCGCTTATTTTCTTATCTATTATGTATACATGTATGTAGTATGTATGTGCGTATCAATAAATGCGAGGTTGTTCTTATATATAAGAGAACAAACTAATGTGTAAGTTCTTTTTTTACTTACTTATTTATTTATTTTTTTTTTTAAATTTTCATATTCAAGCAAATTATGTTGTGGTTCTGAAAAGAACCGTTTTTTTTATATATATACATATGCTATGGAAATGCAATAGAGGACATATTCTTCTACTTCACATATGAAAAATGAAAATTAACCACCAAAACCATATAAAGTACGACCTTGACGTTTTAAAGCATAAACAACATCCATAGCCGTTACCGTTTTTCTTTTAGCATGTTCAGTGTATGTTACGGCATCTCTAATAACATTTTCCAAAAACACTTTCAAAACTCCACGAGTTTCTTCGTAAATTAATCCCGATATACGTTTTACTCCTCCACGTCTAGCTAATCTTCTAATAGCAGGTTTGGTAATTCCTTGGATATTATCACGTAAAACTTTTCGGTGTCGTTTTGCACCCCCTTTTCCAAGTCCTTTACCACCTTTTCCACGACCGGTCATTATTTTTCTTTTGTTTTGTTTTTTCTATATACCTACTAAAACAATCCGATGATAACTTCGAAAAGACTTCAAAATACTGACCTAAGAATTTTCCCTAATCTCTTTATAATACCTATCGGCTCCGCCCATTAGAAAAAGTACGCACCAATCCCAGATTAGTACTCCGTAATGTTGGGCAAAGCTATAAAAGAAGGTCATAAATAAATTTATCTCAGTTGCTTTCTTAGAGCGCTACGAGAAGGTCGCACGTACGGATACAAGGACTTCTGTATAATCGGTCACTGTTTTATTTAGAAAACACACCGGTAAACGCAGGGTCGCCTACTGCGATTCAAACTCTCGCTGACAAAGAAAGTATTTAACGTTACAGCTTCGTCACATATAGCGTGAACAGAAACAGTTGCAAAACTGCCCCTTTCGGGGCTTTGTTGCTTCACCTATCTGCCCTTTTCGGGGCTATTTTTTATAATGAAATAAACCCTTCTCAGGGCAAGTGTTTCAAGAACCAACGTGAGTCCTAGGATCAGGTGAATATTATTTTCATTTTTTTAAAAAAACACTAACAGGCAATCAAAAGGGTCAGGAATTCTTTAACCGGGGAGGAAACTCCCTCCGGCAGTGAGTCCGCTGTCGGCTTTGATAGCCAACTCTTGTTAGGTACTAACAAAGGATTTCAATTTTCGAAATCCTTATTCCTTTATCTCACTTGATTTGACTCTTTCGATCTTTTAAATTTTACCAATTTCACCTTTGAAAATGCCCCGAGTAGCCCGTTCCCCTATACAAACCAGAAGTAAACCAGTATCCACCGTCGATGAATTCCCACCACTCCCAACCAACCCCAATTCTCCTTCGGAGGAGAAAACCTTCGCAGAAACGATCGCAGAAGTCTCGCGTCGCTATCCAAATGAATTTAGCCAAATTCGCATTGCCCTAGATTATATACAACGTAAATCACTGGAGAATAGCAGGAGCTCATCACCAGCACCATCTGTGGATTCCTATGCATCCAGGGTCTCACAGAAATCAGCCAGCTATAAACCCAAACAGGATGATTACTCCCGACTAGGCGCTATTCCCAAAAAAAATATTCCCCCCCTAATTTCAAAATCAATTCCCTCAACAAAAAGCCAGAAGTCAAAACAACATACCCAAAATTCTATCAAACCCCAAACACCAACTCAAACTCAGATCCCCAGAACCCACCAACAATCCCAAACCATCACCCAACAACAACCTCACACCACAGCTCAATCTCCTCCACTTCAAACCCTCAATCTTAGAAACCTCCCAACCAAATATACCTCACAGAAAGAGCTCTACAATCTCCTCAACACGCAAGAGCTGTTGAGGGGACAAATGAGCTTTCTCAAAGCTAATCCCAATGGAACCGCGCTCCTCAAAATTCCTTCCACGTTTAATCACGAAACGTTGGCAAGGAAAATCCGTTACACCATAGGCGACGAGAAAATCGTCGTTATCCCTATAAACTCTCCCCAACGAGTCCAAAAACCTCTAACCACTAAAACGAAAAAAACCACCTTTTCTCTGGTCTGCAAGAATGTAGACCAATCTTACACCGAAGAAGAGTTCCTTGAAATCCTTTCTATCCTGAAATTTCCTGTCCTTAAAACTTGGAGGATCATAGCTAGATCCACAAATAAACCCACATCCATGTTTCGAATCATTACAGATTCCGAAACTGCCTACCACCACGCCCTAACCAAGGGTATAAACTTCCACGGGCTTTCGCACTACTGCGAAGCCTCAAATTCAAACACTATACCCGCAGTCCCCAAATATTGCAACCGATGTTCATCTACCGGCCACTCCGCAGACACCTGCAACGCCAAACCTATTTGCCCAACCTGTGGTGCTTCTGGTCACAAGCCAGATAAATGCCCAAAAGCTAACTCCCCTACCTGTAAAAATTGCGGTGGACCTCACCCCGCCTTCCATCCCCGCTGCCCGAAAAGGATTGAAACTCCGAAAGCCCCCCAGGATACAGCCCCAGTCACCCTGGAAAAACCTCAAACTCCTTACGACATGTCTACCGACACCAAAATCCTGATTGAAATCCTGGCAACAACAATAATGAATGCCATCCCCACTTCTCGGGCGCTAGTAGCCGAAACGCTACAACGCCTCATTCCCTCTTTTTACGGTTATAATTGTACCGTAACCAGCGGCGTGGGTAACCGCATTCATTTCGCATTCACCCAAAAACCAAACACTTCCCACTAAAAAATGAAGTCCCATGGACTTTACAATAGGGACCGTTAATTGCCAAGGTTTAGCCAGAAAACGACATCTACTGAAGCACTTATTAAGCTCTCACAATATCCAAATCTTATCTATAACCGACACTCTTTCCAAATTACCTCCAAGTTTCACTGGCTATACCACTTTCCACTTGGACAGAAATCCCTACTGTCACGGCAACGGACTTCTCGTCCGTAACGGACTCCCTTCGACACCCCATCCTCTACCCCCATTTCTGTCTCAACAGAACCTGGATTGCATAGCCATCGATATCTCGTGTAATAACGAGACTATCACTTTCATCTCTTATTACAAACACCCACAACAATCACTTTCTCTCGACCTCTTCGAATATGCATCCACTCTTCCTAAAGCCATCATTATGGGTGACCTCAACTCCAGGAATACCCTTTTTGGTGATACCACAACCAACCTAGCTGGCAGAATTCTCGCCGACTCTCTAATTTCTCTTCCCCTTTCTCGGATTAAAAACCGAAATCCAACACTCGTAAGTCACCTGGGCTCTTCCATCGTCGACCACATAATCTGCACGGACAGATTAATCACTCTTATCGAGGACGAATGCTCTATAGGCGACCCAATCACCTCAGACCACGTTCCTTTATTGGTCAACACATCTTTTTTCAACCCAATAAAACCCCCTCCAACTAGCTTCACCTATCGGGACTTCAAAAAAGCCGACTGGATCTCCTTCGCAAACCATATCAATACCAATTTACCCCAACCCACTATTCTTCGAACTACCGAAGAACTAGACAAATACGCGGAGGATTTCCAATCCCTCATTATCGATGCGCAAGACATCGCCGTCCCTCTTACCACCGTTCATACCAACTATATATCAATCTCTCAAAATATCCGATCCAAAATTCGTCAGAAAAGACAGTTATATAGGCTGTACGTTAGAACTAGAGACCCAGCAGTCAAAACGCAATGGAACCGTCTCAACGCCCAAGTCAGGCTGGAAATCAATGCTGAAAAGCGGAGAAAGTGGGAGGCCGCCACTGCCGACTTGGACTATAGACGGGGTCGTGCGTTTTGGCAACAATTCTACAGACTAACTGGCCAACGAAAGCATGTAGAATCACACCTTGAAGTACAAGGACAAAAGTATTTCTCACCCGAAGACAAAGCCACCGTCTTCAAAAACAGCTTACAAACTGTCTTTACTCCAACTGACAACCCCCATTTCTCAAGGGACTTTGCCGATGAAACCCACTTCTTCACCCAAAACATTACCTTGAGCCCCCACTGGATTACCCAACTAAATGAGAACATCCCACTTCTCGCACCATTTACCGTGGATGTTGTTAGATCGGCTTGCCGAGCTGGGAAGAACTCCGCTCCCGGGCGGGACGGAATCTCAAGACAGGCATTAAAAAACCTGCCTGAGACAGCTCTCCCTAAGCTCTGCGGTCTATTTGACGCATGCCTGGCATTTTCTTACTTTCCTCAATGTTGGAAATCCGCCAACACAGTTCTCATTCCCAAACCCGGCAAAGACCCTTCCAACCCTGAATCTTACCGCCCTATTTCGCTCATCAGCGTCTTGGGTAAAGTCTTTGAACGTTTGATTAAAGACAGAATCTGGGACTTCTGTACAGAGCTTAATATTATTCCAAAACTTCAATTCGGATTCAGGCCCAAACACTCCACCCAAAACGCCATCACCAATCTTCAAACCATCTTGACCAAAGCGATGAACCAACACCAGTGTGCCTCCGCCATTTTCATGGATGTTCAAAAAGCTTTCGATCAGGTCTGGCATGCCGGACTGATTAGGAAGCTTCTGACTATCCGCATGCCACCTCCTACTATAAAATTGATATATTCATATCTCACCAACCGCTCCATCAAAGTCAAAGTTGGTCATTGCCTTTCCGAATCTTTCACCCCACTTACTGGCGTTCCACAAGGCTCAATTCTGTCCCCACTACTCTATATTATCTATACGTATGACACCCCAGTCCCACTGGACCCAACAGTGAAAATCCAAATGTACGCGGATGACACCGCACTCATCGCCTACGCTCAAAACATGCGCTCCCTCAATATCAAATCCCAAAATATTCTGAATCAATTTTCGGATTGGTGCAGAAAATGGAGGGTTACTCTCAATTCTCAAAAAACTCAAGCCATCGCCTTCATACATCCCCAATCCGTGCGCAAACATCAACCTCAAAACCTCCACTTGAGACTTTGGGGAGAGGGGCTCGAAATCCGCAGAGAAGCCGTCTATCTGGGTGTGAAATTCACTCACACTCTCAATTGGACGGCCGATCTGAATGACACTCTGAACAGAGTACGGAAACGAGTCAGGCTCATCAAAGCTCTTGGTGGAAATTTCGGACGAACCCACCCCCTGACCCTACTTCATACGTATAAAACATACATCCGCCCCATTATCGAATATAGAGCAAACGTCTTCAGCACCTTACCCGAATATCTGATCAAAAGACTCTTGACCTGCGAGCAGTCCATTCTTAGGTACTGCCAATACAAGTGTAGGTTTAGCCCTAGCAACACCGTTTATGTCAATACTGACATAACCCCCATTCCAAGCCGCCTAAATGACCTCCAAGCCCGATATGTGATTCGAACCATCGAATCAGATAATTCCGCTGCCAAAGAGACCCTCCTCATCCCCTGGACCAACAATATGCGGCCACTAGGCTCAAAACCCAAAAAAAAGCTCCCTTATCCGCCTCTTCGACTGCTTGCAACAGCATACGAGGATCTCCCGGAAATCTACCTTAATTTCCTCGATAGTTCCCCTATATCAGTGAGATAAATTCCGAACCCCAACACCCTTCCCACTGTCATCGATCGTCGGAGTTGCAGGTTTTCTGCGGTTTCCCTGCAACCTGGAGAACCGATTCTCCAGACAAATGTCCGACGATAGGGAATAATACAGCCGCAGCTGTACCCGCCCACCCCCAATTAGATTAAGAAAAAACAAAAAATAAACAAAAAAAATATATAAAAAATAAAAAAAAAAAAAAACCAAAAAAAAAAAATATAAAAAGAAAAAAAAAATCTTGAACTAAAAAAATGTAACTACACCGCTAGAAGCAGCCTGCAAACACTTCCCAACTAAATATCCCCACTCCCTGCCCTGCAGAGGAAAAAATTCCTATATCAGGGCCTAAACAAATCTTAACCAAATTACCAAAAAAAAAAAAAAAGAACCTTCCTTCCTAAATTTTCACAACGAATCTCTCTCTCTCTCTTTTTTAAATTTATCTCATTCATTGTGTGTGTATCAAGCTGCTATAGCTGTTTAGTATATTGAAATTTCTTGTATACTTACAAAAAAAAAAAAATAAGATGGCTCGTACTAAACAAACGGCTAGAAAATCGACTGGAGGGAAAGCTCCTCGTAAACAATTAGCGACGAAAGCCGCTCGTAAAAGCGCACCAGCTACTGGTGGAGTAAAAAAACCTCATCGTTATAGGCCAGGTACAGTAGCTCTTCGTGAGATAAGACGTTATCAAAAGAGTACCGAATTACTTATTAGAAAATTGCCATTTCAACGATTAGTTCGTGAAATAGCACAAGATTTTAAAACAGATTTACGTTTTCAAAGTTCAGCGGTTATGGCTCTCCAGGAAGCTAGTGAGGCTTATTTGGTAGGTCTATTCGAAGATACTAATCTGTGTGCCATTCATGCTAAAAGAGTCACCATTATGCCCAAGGATATCCAATTGGCTAGAAGAATTCGCGGAGAACGAGCATAAATACAAAAAAATTTTTTTTTTTTTTTTATAGAATTACATTTTATCTATTTGATAATAGATTTTTTGTTTTATATATATATATATATATATAGTAAGTAAAAACGGTTCTTTTCAGAACCACAAATAATTTAACATTTATGATAGTAGTATAATATCTTAATATAAACATAGGTGTTCGTTTGATGAAAACATTGAAATATAAAAGGAAGATGTGATTGTTGATTGGATAAAGAAGACACGCGCACGCACGCACGCACGCACGCACCCACACACACACACACACACACACACACACACACACACACACACACACACACACACACACACACACACACACACACACACACACACACACACACACACACACACCACACACACGAAATAGAGAAAAATTATTATTTTTAACTAACAAATTTTAGACAATATCGACATATAATAATTGAATGTTTATAAAACACATTATATCTACTATATCCTAGGTAGGTCGAGACAAATCTAGAAGGTAACAACCTACAATTACATCGATCGATGAAAATATTTTATATAATATAACATATCAATTATTGAAACGAAATTCAAAAAATTCTTGTTTCATCAAAACAAACACATTTGTTTTTCATTTTCTTCATAAATAAATGAAAAAATTGTGGCCCTGATAAGGGCCATTTGTTAATATTGTCGATTGTCGTCGTACCCATCATCAGTCCGATAATACTTCTCGATTGTTGTACTATCTTTCTGTCAGAAAAAAAATATTCTTTTTATTTCTTCTTTTTAGGAGCGGCGACGGCGGCTTTTCTTGCTTTAGGAGAGGAACTGCTAGCAGCTGCTTTCGCAGTTTTCGGTTTTGGTGCTTTCGGCTTTTTCGTGGGACTGCCTTTATTGGATTTTTTTGCTTTAGTAGGATTCTTCGTTTCAATTTCGGATGATGCGGCACTGGCTGTATTGGAGGCGGCGGCGGCGGCGGCGACTCCTCCTTTGGCCGAAGATTTTTTGTCCGTTTTTTTGGCAACTTTAACGCCTTTCTTATCAGTAATCGGTGTTGTTGTTGTCGTCGTCGAAGTTTTTAAGGATGCCGCCGCTGCTGTACCTGTCGTTTTTTTGCCTTTATTAGATTTCTTAATACTTTTCGATTTATCTACTCCTCCTCCAATAATAGCATTTCGTTTTGCTGCTGTTACAATTTTCTTGGATTTAGTTACGCCTGTAGTAGAAGCGGCTGTTTTCTTTTTCTTTTTGTCAATAGCATTCGTTTTAGCCGAAGTACCACCAGTTGAAGTTGCCGAAGCTAACTTGAATGATCCCGAAGCTCCTTTACCTTTAGTTTGTACCAAAGATCCCGATACTACAGATGCTTTCAAATATTTTTTGATGAATGGCGCTACTTTTTCTGCATCAACTTTGTAATTGGCAGCAATGTATTTTTTAATTGCTTGTAAAGATGAGCCTCCGCGTTCCTTTAAACCTTTGATCGCATTGTTTACCATTTCCGAAGTCGGTGGATGAGATGGTTTGGTCCTAGGATTTTTAGCTTTTTTTTCCTTTTTATTTATTGGAGACGACGAAACCTGCGGTGAATTAGACGCAGACGTTGCGGTTACAACCGAAGTTTGATTTTCTATATCCGCCATAACTACTAACAACCTTGTGTGTTATTATATATCGTCGATAAACTACACTAAACTGATATAAAGAAAAAAAGAGAAAAAAAATATTGGATGTAGTTTTATATTTCGTTATATAAAATTTCACCTCTATATATACACTTAGTAGTATAAAAGACTTTTAATTTTCCGCGTGTAATGAGTTACAAGAGTAGTCATTCAAATGAAGCGGACGGAAGACTGAACGAACGAATAGAACTAAGTTAAAAAACGAACCTCATAAACCAAACCAACCTCAAAAACCTTGGTTTCCTCGAGATTTTCGAATCGAATGTAATGAAAAAAATTGACGAAGAACTAACTAAGGTATACTTCGAACTTTCGCCGAGGTTTTACTATAATTTAATAACGGCTAATAACGTTTGTTATTAAAAAAAAGTACCACTTAAAAATGGTTAAAAATTTATTTCCGACGATGCTTAGCACTTTAGATATAATTTCGAAATTAAATAAAAGTCCTTCTTAAAATACAATGAACGTAAATAGAAACGTGTCTATTCACAATAATGACCAATATTTAAAAATATGAAAACCAATTAAAATAATACCGCAATTATCATTTGAATGGTGACATGTCTACCCTGACTTGCGCTACACGTTTCTACTATATGTTCGTAACTAATATATATTATTATGAGTATTTTTCAATAAAAATCTTCCGACATACTAAATATAAGAAAAAAATATCAAATTTCAATATTGGAATCCGCGTATATTTCATTTTAGATATTGAATGATGGTAGTAGCAAATTATAATTATTACAATAGATTGATTGACTGATTAAATTTTCTTTAAACGAACTTTGCTCTATTCGCAAAATATGTCTGTCTATTACAATATTATTTAATATTTTATCCGACAATTTTTTTTACATTGTATAATATATTATTTTAGGAAATGAACATATTTTATTTAAAATTTCAAACCAATTTGGAAAGAACAAAAAAGAGTGTTTTTACTTTTAACAAAACTTCAAAGAAGCCACAAAAACTACTTTAACCAACGATAACCGACACCAACCGCTTTGTATGCTTTATTTTACCGACGGTCGAGTTTTTTTTTCCTTTAGCCGACAATGAATTAGTATATGAGACTTTTTAAAACAAAAGCGACGTTAGAAAGTTTTTTTTTTTTATATATATATATATATATATATATATATATATATATATATATATATAATTTTCAGTTAAGTGGAATATCATCTTTATTCATATTTAATAGAATTCAATTGAATTAAAGTCGTTCGTTCGTTCGTTGTTATCATATATAAATAACAAAAATAGTATTGTGGTTCTGAAAAGAACCGTTTTTTTTTTTGGTCGATGATATTATTTAAGTAAATAAAATAAAAAATTTTCGGTCAATATAGTAGATGTGTTATATTTATTATTTAGAACTGGTATATTTGGTAACGGCTTTAGTTCCTTCACTGACTGCGTGTTTTGCTAATTCTCCGGGAAGCAATAATCTCACTGCAGTTTGAATTTCTCTACTTGTAATTGTTGAACGTTTATTATAATGAGCCAATCTGGATGCTTCGGCGGCGATACGTTCGAATATATCATTAACAAAACTATTCATTATACTCATAGCTTTACTCGATATACCGGTGTCAGGATGAACTTGCTTAAGTACTTTGTAAATGTAAATAGCATAACTTTCCTTCCTCCTTCTTTTTTTCTTTTTGTCGGCTTTCGAAATATTCTTTTGAGCCTTTCCGGCTTTTTTCGCTGCCTTTCCGCTAGCTTTTGGTGGCATTATTTCTCTTTAAAAAAAAAAAATAGAATAGAATAGAAACACTTGGATAACGTACCGTATTTATCGAAAAGTGGATAAAATTAGAATTTACAGCACGCACAATTTTCCTCTCTTTTATATCGACGTACGTAATTCTAATAGGCTCCGCCCTTCTACGTTTGCGCGTTTGCTATAATTTCATTGGTAGGGCATGTTAATATAAATAGATAGGTCGAGTTTTAAATTTTTTGTTTAACAGTTAGTTTCGTCGCATCGGTTGCTTCATAGTTATCAATTGACTGAGTTCTATTTTTTTTTTTTTGGAAAAAGAAAATATAAAAAAAATATGTCTGGACGTGGTAAAGGTGGTAAAGTAAAGGGAAAGGCAAAGTCTCGCTCAAACCGAGCTGGATTACAATTTCCTGTAGGACGTATACATCGTTTGTTGAGAAAAGGCAATTATGCAGAACGAGTCGGTGCCGGAGCTCCAGTATATTTGGCAGCTGTTATGGAATATTTGGCAGCCGAAGTACTCGAATTAGCAGGAAATGCTGCTAGAGATAACAAAAAGACCCGTATAATTCCAAGGCATTTACAATTAGCTATCAGAAACGATGAAGAATTGAATAAATTGTTGTCTGGAGTAACCATCGCACAAGGTGGTGTTCTTCCCAATATTCAAGCTGTACTTTTACCGAAAAAGACAGAAAAGAAAGCTTAATTCTTTATTCATTATATTATTTTTCTTTATTTTATCGAAATACATACATATGCATAAACCGGCCCTTTTAAGGGCCACAATTATTTTTTTTTTATATATATATATAGAAAGAGATTATAATATAGATATATCATTTATATATATATATATATATATATATATATATATATATATATATATATATATATATATATATATATATAGATTTATTGATTCGTTGATTTCTCTATTTTTTTTTTGGTTGAGATAGAAGAGATTCTCGTGTAACGTGTACTGTTAGATAAAAAAAAAAAGAAGAAAAAAATGCCCTGATATATAAGAAAACTTATCATCTGTAATAATAACTGAAATTGTGGTTATGTGACTATTTTTAACATCGTTAATAGAAACGTTCGTACTAGAAACAAAAATTGTAAATAATGAGATAAAAATAAATAAAAGTTCCTCTACTCGCTTATTTTCTTATCTATTATGTATACATGTATGTAGTATGTATGTGCGTATCAATAAATGCGAGGTTGTTCTTATATATAAGAGAACAAACTAATGTGTAAGTTCTTTTTTTACTTACTTATTTATTTATTTTTTTTTTTTTTTTTTAATTTTTTTTTTTTTTTTTTAATTTTTCATATTCAAACAAATTATGTTGTGGTTCTGAAAAGAACCGTTTTTTTTTATATATACATATGCTATGGAAATGCAATAGAGGACATATTCTTCTACTTCACATATGAAAAATGAAAATTAACCACCAAAACCATATAAAGTACGACCTTGACGTTTTAAAGCATAAACAACATCCATAGCCGTTACCGTTTTTCTTTTAGCATGTTCAGTGTATGTTACGGCATCTCTAATAACATTTTCCAAAAACACTTTCAAAACTCCACGAGTTTCTTCGTAAATTAATCCCGATATACGTTTTACTCCTCCACGTCTAGCTAATCTTCTAATAGCAGGTTTGGTAATTCCTTGGATATTATCACGTAAAACTTTTCGGTGTCGTTTTGCACCCCCTTTTCCAAGTCCTTTACCACCTTTTTCACGACCGGTCATTATTTTTCTTTTGTTTTGTTTTTTCTATATACCTACTAAAACAATCCGATGATAACTTCGAAAAGACTTCAAAATACTGACCTAAGAATTTTCCCTAATCTCTTTATAATACCTATCGGCTCCGCCCATTAGAAAAAGTACGCACCAATCCCAGATTAGTACTCCGTAATGTTGGGCAAAGCTATAAAAGAAGGTCATAAATAAATTTATCTCCGAGTTGCTTTCTTAGAGCGCTACGAGAAGGTCGCACGTACGGATACAAGGACTTCTGTATAATCGGTCACTGTTTTATTTAGAAAACACACCGGTAAACGCAGGGTCGCCTACTGCGATTCAAACTCTCGCTGACAAAGAAAGTATTTAACGTTACAGCTTCGTCACATATAGCGTGAACAGAAACAGTTGCAAAAGTGCCCCTTTCGGGGCTTTGTTGCTTCACCTATCTGCCCTTTTCGGGGCTATTTTTTATAATGAAATAAACCCTTCTCAGGGCAAGTGTTTCAAGAACCAACGTGAGTCCTAGGATCAGGTGAATATTATTTTCATTTTTTTAAAAAAAACACTAACAGGCAATCAAAAGGGTCAGGAATTCTTTAACCGGGGAGGAAACTCCCTCCGGCAGTGAGTCCGCTGTCGGCTTTGATAGCCAACTCTTGTTAGGTACTAACAAAGGATTTCAATTTTCGAAATCCTTATTCCTTTATCTCACTTGATTTGACTCTTTCGATCTTTTAAATTTTACCAATTTCACCTTTGAAAATGCCCCGAGTAGCCCGTTCCCCTATACAAACCAGAAGTAAACCAGTATCCACCGTCGATGAATTCCCACCACTCCCAACCAACCCCAATTCTCCTTCGGAGGAGAAAACCTTCGCAGAATCGATCGCAGAAGTCTCGCGTCGCTATCCAAATGAATTTAGCCAAATTCGCATTGCCCTAGATTATATACAACGTAAATCACTGGAGAATAGCAGGAGCTCATCACCAGCACCATCTGTGGATTCCTATGCATCCAGGGTCTCACAGAAATCAGCCAGCTATAAACCCAAACAGGATGATTACTCCCGACTAGGCGCTATTCCCAAAAAAAATATTCCCCCCCTAATTTCAAAATCAATTCCCTCAACAAAAAGCCAGAAGTCAAAACAACATACCCAAAATTCTATCAAACCCCAAACACCAACTCAAACTCAGATCCCCAGAACCCACCAACAATCCCAAACCAACACCCAACAACAACCTCACACCACAGCTCAATCTCCTCCACTTCAAACCCTCAATCTTAGAAACCTCCCAACCAAATATACCTCACAGAGAGAGCTCTACAATCTCCTCAATACGCAAGAGCTATTGAGGGGACAAATGCGCTTTCTCAAAGCCAACCCCAATGGAACCGCTCTCCTCAAAATTCCTTCCACGTTTAATCACGAAACGTTGGCAAGGAAAATCCGTTACGCCATAGGCGACGAGAAAATCGTCGTTATCCCTATAAACTCTCCCCAACGAGTCCAAAAACCTCTAACCACTAAAACGAAAAAAACCACCTTTTCTCTGGTCTGCAAGAATGTAGACCAATCTTACACCGAAGAAGAGTTCCTTGAGATCCTTTCTATCCTGAAATTTCCTGTCCTTAAAACTTGGAGGATCATAGCTAGATCCACAAATAAACCCACATCCATGTTTCGAATCATTACAGATTCCGAAACTGCCTACCACCACGCCCTAACCAAGGGTATAAACTTCCACGGGCTTTCGCACTACTGCGAAGCCTCAAATTCAAACACTATACCCGCAGTCCCCAAATATTGCAACCGATGTTCATCTACCGGCCACTCCGCAGACACCTGCAACGCCAAACCTATTTGCCCAACCTGTGGTGCTTCTGGTCACAAGCCAGATAAATGCCCAAAAGCTAACTCCCCTACCTGTAAAAATTGCGGTGGACCTCACCCCGCCTTCCATCCCCGCTGCCCGAAAAGGATTGAAACTCCGAAAGCCCCCCAGGATACAGCCCCAGTCACCCTGGAAAAACCTCAAACTCCTTACGACATGTCTACCGACACCAAAATCCTGATTGAAATCCTGGCAACAACAATAATGAATGCCATCCCCACTTCTCGGGCGCTAGTAGCCGAAACGCTACAACGCCTCATTCCCTCTTTTTACGGTTATAATTGTACCGTAACCAGCGGCGTGGGTAACCGCATTCATTTCGCATTCACCCAAAAACCAAACACTTCCCACTAAAAAATGAAGTCCCATGGACTTTACAATAGGGACCGTTAATTGCCAAGGTTTAGCCAGAAAACGACATCTACTGAAGCACTTATTAAGCTCTCACAATATCCAAATCTTATCTATAACCGACACTCTTTCCAAATTACCTCCAAGTTTCACTGGCTATACCACTTTCCACTTGGACAGAAATCCCTACTGTCACGGCAACGGACTTCTCGTCCGTAACGGACTCCCTTCGACACCCCATCCTCTACCCCCATTTCTGTCTCAACAGAACCTGGATTGCATAGCCATCGATATCTCGTGTAATAACGAGACTATCACTTTCATCTCTTATTACAAACACCCACAACAATCACTTTCTCTCGACCTCTTCGAATATGCATCCACTCTTCCTAAAGCCATCATTATGGGTGACCTCAACTCCAGGAATACCCTTTTTGGTGATACCACAACCAACCTAGCTGGCAGAATTCTCGCCGACTCTCTAATTTCTCTTCCCCTTTCTCGGATTAAAAACCGAAATCCAACACTCGTAAGTCACCTGGGCTCTTCCATCGTCGACCACATAATCTGCACGGACAGATTAATCACTCTTATCGAGGACGAATGCTCTATAGGCGACCCAATCACCTCAGACCACGTTCCTTTATTGGTCAACACATCTTTTTTCAACCCAATAAAACCCCCTCCAACTAGCTTCACCTATCGGGACTTCAAAAAAGCCGACTGGATCTCCTTCGCAAACCATATCAATACCAATTTACCCCAACCCACTATTCTTCGAACTACCGAAGAACTAGACAAATACGCGGAGGATTTCCAATCCCTCATTATCGATGCGCAAGACATCGCCGTCCCTCTTACCACCGTTCATACCAACTATATATCAATCTCTCAAAATATCCGATCCAAAATTCGTCAGAAAAGACAGTTATATAGGCTGTACGTTAGAACTAGAGACCCAGCAGTCAAAACGCAATGGAACCGTCTCAACGCCCAAGTCAGGCTGGAAATCAATGCTGAAAAGCGGAGAAAGTGGGAGGCCGCCACTGCCGACTTGGACTATAGACGGGGTCGTGCGTTTTGGCAACAATTCTACAGACTAACTGGCCAACGAAAGCATGTAGAATCACACCTTGAAGTACAAGGACAAAAGTATTTCTCACCCGAAGACAAAGCTACCGTCTTCAAAAACAGCTTACAAACTGTCTTTACTCCAACTGACAACCCCCATTTCTCAAGGGACTTTGCCGATGAAACCCACTTCTTCACCCAAAACATTACCTTGAGCCCCCACTGGATTACCCAACTAAATGAGAACATCCCACTTCTCGCACCATTTACCGTGGATGTTGTTAGATCGGCTTGCCGAGCTGGGAAGAACTCCGCTCCCGGGCGGGACGGAATCTCAAGACAGGCATTAAAAAACCTGCCTGAGACAGCTCTCCCTAAGCTCTGCGGTCTATTTGACGCATGCCTGGCATTTTCTTACTTTCCTCAATGTTGGAAATCCGCCAACACGGTTCTCATTCCCAAACCCGGCAAAGACCCTTCCAACCCTGAATCTTACCGCCCTATTTCGCTCATCAGCGTCTTGGGTAAAGTCTTTGAACGTTTGATTAAAGACAGAATCTGGGACTTCTGTACAGAGCTTAATATTATTCCAAAACTCCAATTCGGATTCAGGCCCAAACACTCCACCCAAAACGCCATCACCAATCTTCAAACCATCTTGACCAAAGCGATGAACCAACACCAGTGTGCCTCCGCCATTTTCATGGATGTTCAAAAAGCTTTCGATCAGGTCTGGCATGCCGGACTGATTAGGAAGCTTCTGACTATCCGCATGCCACCTCCTACTATAAAATTGATATATTCATATCTCACCAACCGCTCCATCAAAGTCAAAGTTGGTCATTGCCTTTCCGAATCTTTCACCCCACTTACTGGCGTTCCACAAGGCTCAATTCTGTCCCCACTACTCTATATTATCTATACGTATGACACCCCAGTCCCACTGGACCCAACAGTGAAAATCCAAATGTACGCGGATGACACCGCACTCATCGCCTACGCTCAAAACATGCGCTCCCTCAATATCAAATCCCAAAATATTCTGAATCAATTTTCGGATTGGTGCAGAAAATGGAGGGTTACTCTCAATTCTCAAAAAACTCAAGCCATCGCCTTCATACATCCCCAATCCGTGCGCAAACATCAACCTCAAAACCTCCACTTGAGACTTTGGGGAGAGGGGCTCGAAATCCGCAGAGAAGCCGTCTATCTGGGTGTGAAATTCACTCACACTCTCAATTGGACGGCCGATCTGAATGACACTCTGAACAGAGTACGGAAACGAGTCAGGCTCATCAAAGCTCTTGGTGGAAATTTCGGACGAACCCACCCCCTGACCCTACTTCATACGTATAAAACATACATCCGCCCCATTATCGAATATAGAGCAAACGTCTTCAGCACCTTACCCGAATATCTGATCAAAAGACTCTTGACCTGCGAGCAGTCCATTCTTAGGTACTGCCAATACAAGTGTAGGTTTAGCCCTAGCAACACCGTTTATGTCAATACTGACATAACCCCCATTCCAAGCCGCCTAAATGACCTCCAAGCCCGATATGTGATTCGAACCATCGAATCAGATAATTCCGCTGCCAAAGAGACCCTCCTCATCCCCTGGACCAACAATATGCGGCCACTAGGCTCAAAACCCAAAAAAAAGCTCCCTTATCCGCCTCTTCGACTGCTTGCAACAGCATACGAGGATCTCCCGGAAATCTACCTTAATTTCCTCGATAGTTCCCCTATATCAGTGAGATAAATTCCGAACCCCAACACCCTTCCCACCGTCATCGATCGTCGGAGTTGCAGGTTTTCTGCGGTTTCCCTGCAACCTGGAGAACCGATTCTCCAGACAAATGACCGACGATAGGGAATAATACAGCCGCAGCTGTACCCGCCCACCCCCAATTAGATTAAGAAAAAACAAAAAATAAACAAAAAAAATATATAAAAAAAAACCCCCCCCCAAAAAAAAATATGAAAAGAAAAAAAAAAAAAAAAAAAAAAAAAAAATCAAAATCAAAAACAAAAATATAACTACACCGCTAGAAGCAGCCTGCAAACACTTCCCAACTAAATATCCCCACACCCAGCCCTGCAGAGGAAAAAATTCCTATATCAGGGCCTAAACAAATCTTAACCAAATTACCAAAAAAAAAAAAAAAAACCTTCCTTCCTAAATTTTCACAACGAATCTCTCTCTCTCTCTCTTTAAATTTATCTCATTCATTGTGTGTGTATCAAGCTGCTATAGCTGTTTAGTATATTGAAATTTCTTGTATACTTACAAAAAAAAAAAAATAAGATGGCTCGTACTAAACAAACGGCTAGAAAATCGACTGGAGGGAAAGCTCCTCGTAAACAATTAGCGACGAAAGCCGCTCGTAAAAGCGCACCAGCTACTGGTGGAGTAAAAAAACCTCATCGTTATAGGCCAGGTACAGTAGCTCTTCGTGAGATAAGACGTTATCAAAAGAGTACCGAATTACTTATTAGAAAATTGCCATTTCAACGATTAGTTCGTGAAATAGCACAAGATTTTAAAACAGATTTACGTTTTCAAAGTTCAGCGGTTATGGCTCTCCAGGAAGCTAGTGAGGCTTATTTGGTAGGTCTATTCGAAGATACTAATCTGTGTGCCATTCATGCTAAAAGAGTCACCATTATGCCCAAGGATATCCAATTGGCTAGAAGAATTCGCGGAGAACGAGCATAAATACAAAAAAATTTTTTTTTTTTTTTTATAGAATTACATTTTATCTATTTGATAATAGATTTTTTGTTTTATATATATATATATATATATAGTAAGTAAAAACGGTTCTTTTCAGAACCACAAATAATTTAACATTTATGATAGTAGTATAATATCTTAATATAAACATAGGTGTTCGTTTGATGAAAACATTGAAATATAAAAGGAAGATGTGATTGTTGATTGGATAAAGAAGACACGCGCACGCACGCACGCACGCACGCACACACACACACACACACACACACACACACACACACACACACACACACACACACACACACACACACACACACACACACACACACACACACACACACACACACACACACACACACACACCACACACACGAAATAGAGAAAAATTATTATTTTTAACTAACAAATTTTAGACAATATCGACATATAATAATTGAATGTTTATAAAACACATTATATCTACTATATCCTAGGTAGGTCGAGACAAATCTAGAAGGTAACAACCTACAATTACATCGATCGATGAAAATATTTTATATAATATAACATATCAATTATTGAAACGAAATTCAAAAAATTCTTGTTTCATCAAAACAAACACATTTGTTTTTCATTTTCTTCATAAATAAATGAAAAAATTGTGGCCCTGATAAGGGCCATTTGTTAATATTGTCGATTGTCGTCGTACCCATCATCAGTCCGATAATACTTCTCGATTGTTGTACTATCTTTCTGTCAGAAAAAAAATATTCTTTTTATTTCTTCTTTTTAGGAGCGGCGACGGCGGCTTTTCTTGCTTTAGGAGAGGAACTGCTAGCAGCTGCTTTCGCAGTTTTCGGTTTTGGTGCTTTCGGCTTTTTCGTGGGACTGCCTTTATTGGATTTTTTTGCTTTAGTAGGATTCTTCGTTTTAATTTCGGATGATGCGGCACTGGCTGTATTGGAGGCGGCGGCGGCGGCGGCGACTCCTCCTTTGGCCGAAGATTTTTTGTCCGTTTTTTTGGCAACTTTAACGCCTTTCTTATCAGTAATCGGTGTTGTTGTTGTCGTCGTCGAAGTTTTTAAGGATGCCGCCGCTGCTGTACCTGTCGTTTTTTTGCCTTTATTAGATTTCTTAATACTTTTCGATTTATCTACTCCTCCTCCAATAATAGCATTTCGTTTTGCTGCTGTTACAATTTTCTTGGATTTAGTTACGCCTGTAGTAGAAGCGGCTGTTTTCTTTTTCTTTTTGTCAATAGCATTCGTTTTAGCCGAAGTACCACCAGTTGAAGTTGCCGAAGCTAACTTGAATGATCCCGAAGCTCCTTTACCTTTAGTTTGTACCAAAGATCCCGATACTACAGATGCTTTCAAATATTTTTTGATGAATGGCGCTACTTTTTCTGCATCAACTTTGTAATTGGCAGCAATGTATTTTTTAATTGCTTGTAAAGATGAGCCTCCGCGTTCCTTTAAACCTTTGATCGCATTGTTTACCATTTCCGAAGTCGGTGGATGAGATGGTTTGGTCCTAGGATTTTTAGCTTTTTTTTCCTTTTTATTTATTGGAGACGACGAAACCTGCGGTGAATTAGACGCAGACGTTGCGGTTACAACCGAAGTTTGATTTTCTATATCCGCCATAACTACTAACAACCTTGTGTGTTATTATATATCGTCGATAAACTACACTAAACTGATATAAAGAAAAAAAGAGAAAAAAAATATTGGATGTAGTTTTATATTTCGTTATATAAAATTTCACCTCTATATATACACTTAGTAGTATAAAAGACTTTTAATTTTCCGCGTGTAATGAGTTACAAGAGTAGTCATTCAAATGAAGCGGACGGAAGACTGAACGAACGAATAGAACTAAGTTAAAAAACGAACCTCATAAACCAAACCAACCTCAAAAACCTTGGTTTCCTCGAGATTTTCGAATCGAATGTAATGAAAAAAATTGACGAAGAACTAACTAAGGTATACTTCGAACTTTCGCCGAGGTTTTACTATAATTTAATAACGGCTAATAACGTTTGTTATTAAAAAAAAGTACCACTTAAAAATGGTTAAAAATTTATTTCCGACGATGCTTAGCACTTTAGATATAATTTCGAAATTAAATAAAAGTCCTTCTTAAAATACAATGAACGTAAATAGAAACGTGTCTATTCACAATAATGACCAATATTTAAAAATATGAAAACCAATTAAAATAATACCGCAATTATCATTTGAATGGTGACATGTCTACCCTGACTTGCGCTACACGTTTCTACTATATGTTCGTAACTAATATATATTATTATGAGTATTTTTCAATAAAAATCTTCCGACATACTAAATATAAGAAAAAAATATCAAATTTCAATATTGGAATCCGCGTATATTTCATTTTAGATATTGAATGATGGTAGTAGCAAATTATAATTATTACAATAGATTGATTGACTGATTAAATTTTCTTTAAACGAACTTTGCTCTATTCGCAAAATATGTCTGTCTATTACAATATTATTTAATATTTTATCCGACAATTTTTTTTACATTGTATAATATATTATTTTAGGAAATGAACATATTTTATTTAAAATTTCAAACCAATTTGGAAAGAACAAAAAAGAGTGTTTTTACTTTTAACAAAACTTCAAAGAAGCCACAAAAACTACTTTAACCAACGATAACCGACACCAACCGCTTTGTATGCTTTATTTTACCGACGGTCGAGTTTTTTTTTCCTTTAGCCGACAATGAATTAGTATATGAGACTTTTTAAAACAAAAGCGACGTTAGAAAGTTTTTTTTTTTTATATATATATATATATATATATATATATATATATATATATATATAATTTTCAGTTAAGTGGAATATCATCTTTATTCATATTTAATAGAATTCAATTGAATTAAAGTCGTTCGTTCGTTCGTTGTTATCATATATAAATAACAAAAATAGTATTGTGGTTCTGAAAAGAACCGTTTTTTTTTTTGGTCGATGATATTATTTAAGTAAATAAAATAAAAAATTTTCGGTCAATATAGTAGATGTGTTATATTTATTATTTAGAACTGGTATATTTGGTAACGGCTTTAGTTCCTTCACTGACTGCGTGTTTTGCTAATTCTCCGGGAAGCAATAATCTCACTGCAGTTTGAATTTCTCTACTTGTAATTGTTGAACGTTTATTATAATGAGCCAATCTGGATGCTTCGGCGGCGATACGTTCGAATATATCATTAACAAAACTATTCATTATACTCATAGCTTTACTCGATATACCGGTGTCAGGATGAACTTGCTTAAGTACTTTGTAAATGTAAATAGCATAACTTTCCTTCCTCCTTCTTTTTTTCTTTTTGTCGGCTTTCGAAATATTCTTTTGAGCCTTTCCGGCTTTTTTCGCTGCCTTTCCGCTAGCTTTTGGTGGCATTATTTCTCTTTAAAAAAAAAAAATAGAATAGAATAGAAACACTTGGATAACGTACCGTATTTATCGAAAAGTGGATAAAATTAGAATTTACAGCACGCACAATTTTCCTCTCTTTTATATCGACGTACGTAATTCTAATAGGCTCCGCCCTTCTACGTTTGCGCGTTTGCTATAATTTCATTGGTAGGGCATGTTAATATAAATAGATAGGTCGAGTTTTAAATTTTTTGTTTAACAGTTAGTTTCGTCGCATCGGTTGCTTCATAGTTATCAATTGACTGAGTTCTATTTTTTTTTTTTTGGAAAAAGAAAATATAAAAAAAATATGTCTGGACGTGGTAAAGGTGGTAAAGTAAAGGGAAAGGCAAAGTCTCGCTCAAACCGAGCTGGATTACAATTTCCTGTAGGACGTATACATCGTTTGTTGAGAAAAGGCAATTATGCAGAACGAGTCGGTGCCGGAGCTCCAGTATATTTGGCAGCTGTTATGGAATATTTGGCAGCCGAAGTACTCGAATTAGCAGGAAATGCTGCTAGAGATAACAAAAAGACCCGTATAATTCCAAGGCATTTACAATTAGCTATCAGAAACGATGAAGAATTGAATAAATTGTTGTCTGGAGTAACCATCGCACAAGGTGGTGTTCTTCCCAATATTCAAGCTGTACTTTTACCGAAAAAGACAGAAAAGAAAGCTTAATTCTTTATTCATTATATTATTTTTCTTTATTTTATCGAAATACATACATATGCATAAACCGGCCCTTTTAAGGGCCACAATTATTTTTTTTTTATATATATATATAGAAAGAGATTATAATATAGATATATCATTTTATATATATATATATATATATATATATATATATATATATATATATATATATATATATATAGATTTATTGATTCGTTGATTTCTCTATTTTTTTTTTGGTTGAGATAGAAGAGATTCTCGTGTAACGTGTACTGTTAGATAAAAAAAAAAGAAGAAAAAAATGCCCTGATATATAAGAAAACTTATCATCTGTAATAATAACTGAAATTGTGGTTATGTGACTATTTTTAACATCGTTAATAGAAACGTTCGTACTAGAAATAAAAATTGTAAATAATGAGATAAAAATAAATAAAAGTTCCTCTACTCGCTTATTTTCTTATCTATTATGTATACATGTATGTAGTATGTATGTGCGTATCAATAAATGCGAGGTTGTTCTTATATATAAGAGAACAAACTAATGTGTAAGTTCTTTTTTTACTTACTTATTTATTTTTTTTTTTTTTTTTTTTTTTTTTTTTTTTTTTTTTTTTTTTAATTTTCATATTCAAGCAAATTATGTTGTGGTTCTGAAAAGAACCGTTTTTTTTATATATATACATATGCTATGGAAATGCAATAGAGGACATATTCTTCTACTTCACATATGAAAAATGAAAATTAACCACCAAAACCATATAAAGTACGACCTTGACGTTTTAAAGCATAAACAACATCCATAGCCGTTACCGTTTTTCTTTTAGCATGTTCAGTGTATGTTACGGCATCTCTAATAACATTTTCCAAAAACACTTTCAAAACTCCACGAGTTTCTTCGTAAATTAATCCCGATATACGTTTTACTCCTCCACGTCTAGCTAATCTTCTAATAGCAGGTTTGGTAATTCCTTGGATATTATCACGTAAAACTTTTCGGTGTCGTTTTGCACCCCCTTTTCCAAGTCCTTTACCACCTTTTCCACGACCGGTCATTATTTTTCTTTTGTTTTGTTTTTTCTATATACCTACTAAAACAATCCGATGATAACTTCGAAAAGACTTCAAAATACTGACCTAAGAATTTTCCCTAATCTCTTTATAATACCTATCGGCTCCGCCCATTAGAAAAAGTACGCACCAATCCCAGATTAGTACTCCGTAATGTTGGGCAAAGCTATAAAAGAAGGTCATAAATAAATTTATCTCGGTTGCTTTCTTAGAGCGCTACGAGAAGGTCGCACGTACGGATACAAGGACTTCTGTATAATCGGTCACTGTTTTATTTAGAAAACACACCGGTAAACGCAGGGTCGCCTACTGCGATTCAAACTCTCGCTGACAAAGAAAGTCGTTATATTAGTGTACCGTTGCAAAAAATGCCCCTTTCGGGGCTTTGTTGCTCCACCTACCTGCCCTTTTCGGGGCTTTTTTTTATAATGAAATAAACCCTTTCGGGGGCAAGTATTTCAAGAACCAACGTGAGTCCTAGGATCAGGTGAATATTATTTTCATTTTCTTAAAACACTAACAGGCAATCAAAAGGGTCAGGAATTCTTTAACCGGGGAGGAAACTCCCTCCGGCAGTGAGTCCGCTGTCGGCTTTGATAGCCATCCCTTGTAAGGTACTAACAAAGGATTTCAATTTTCGAAATCCTTCACCCTTATTCTCACTCTCTCTCTCTAATTTTACCCATTTTCTTCTCGAAAATGCCCCGAGTACGCCGCTCCCCTATACAAACCCGAAGCAAACCCGCCGATGAATTCCCACCACTCCCAACCAACCCCAATTCTCCTTCGGAGGAGAAAACCTTCGCAGAAACGATCGCAGAAGTCTCGCGTCGCTATCCAAATGAATTTAGCCAAATTCGCATTGCCCTAGATCATATACAACGTAAATCACTGGAGAATAGCAGGAGCTCATCACCAGCACCATCTGTGGATTCCTATGCATCTAGGGTCTCACAGAAATCAGCCAGCTATAAACCCAAACAGGTTGATTACTCCCGACTAGGCGCTATTCCCAAAAAAAATATTCCCCCTCTAATTTCAAAATCAATTCCCTTAACAAAAAGCCAAAAGTCAAAACAAAATACCCAAAATTCTATCAAACCCCAAACACCAACTCAAACTCAGATCCCCAGAACCCACCAACAACCCCAGACCCCCAGAACCCACCAACAATCCCAAACCATCACCCAACAACAACCTCAATCTCGCTCCTCCTCTCAAGGTCCTCCAATTCAAACACTCAATCTGAGAAACCTCCCAACCAAATATTCCTCACAGAGAGAGCTCTACAATCTCCTCAACACGCAAGAGCTGTTGAGGGGACAAATGAGCTTTCTCAAAGCTAACCCCAATGGAACCGCCCTCCTCAAAATTCCTTCCACGTTTAATCACGAAACGTTGGCAAGGAAAATCCGTTACGCCATAGGCGACGAGAAAATCGTCGTAATCCCAATAAACTCTCCCCAACGGGTCCAAAAACCCCTAACCAGTAAAACTAAAAAAACTACCTTTTCTCTGGTCTGCAAGAATGTAGACCAATCTTACACCGAAGAAGAGTTCCTTGAGATCCTTTCTATCCTGAAATTCCCTGTCCTTAAAACTTGGAGGATCATAGCTAGATCCACAAATAAACCCACATCCATGTTCCGAATTATTACAGATTCCGAAATTGCCTACCATCACGCCCTAACCAAGGGTATCAACTTCCACGGGCTTTCGCACTACTGCGAAGCCTCAAATTCAAACACCATACCCGCAGTCCCCAAATATTGCAACCGTTGCTCATCTACCGGCCACTCCGCAGACACCTGCAATGCCAAACCTATTTGCCCAACCTGTGGTGGTTCTGGTCACAAGCCAGAAAAATGCCCAAAAGCTAACTCCCCTACCTGTAAAAATTGCGGTGGACCTCACCCCGCCTTCCACCCCCGCTGTCCGAAAAGGATTGAAACTCCGAAAGCCCCCCAGGATACAGCCCCAGTCACCCTAGAAAAACCTCAAACCCCTTATGACCTGTCTACTGACACTAAAATCCTAATTGAAATCCTGGCAACAACAATAATGAATGCCATCCCTACTTCTCGGGCGCTAGTAGCCGAAACGCTACAACGCCTCATTCCCCCTTTTTACGGTTATAATTGTACCGTAACCAGCGGCGTGGGTAACCGCATTCATTTCGCTTTCACCCAAAAACCAAACACGTCCCACTGAAAGAGTGTAGGTTTAGCCCTACCAACACCATTTATGTCAATACTGACATAACCCCCGTTTCAAGCCCCTTCTAATTGATTCGATCCATCGAATCAAGAATTCCGTAGCGAAAGAGTCCCTCCTCATCCTTCCTCAATTTCCTCAATAGTAGCTCCCACATCAATCAGATAAATTCCTACCCCCAACACACACCCACATAGTCATCCATCGTCGGAGTTGCAGGTTTTCTGCGGTTTCCCTGCAACCTGGAGAACCGATTCTCCAGACAAATGTCCGACGATAGGGAATAATACAGCCGCAGCTGTACCCGCCCACCCCCAATTAGATTAAGAAAAAACAAAAAATAAACAAAAAAAATATAAAAAAAAAAAAACCAAAAAAAAAATATAAAAAGAAAAAAAAAATCTTGAACTAAAAAAATGTAACTACACCGCTAGAAGCAGCCTGCAAACACTTCCCAACTAAATATCCCCACACCCAGCCCTGCAGAGGAAAAAATTCCTATATCAGGGCCTAAACAAATCTTAACCAAATTACCAAAAAAAAAAAAAACCTTCCTTCCTAAATTTTCACAACGAATCTCTCTCTTTTTTTTTTTTAAATTTATCTCATTCATTGTGTGTGTATCAAGCTGCTATAGCTGTTTAGTATATTGAAATTTCTTGTATACTTACAAAAAAAAAAAAATAAGATGGCTCGTACTAAACAAACGGCTAGAAAATCGACTGGAGGGAAAGCTCCTCGTAAACAATTAGCGACGAAAGCCGCTCGTAAAAGCGCACCAGCTACTGGTGGAGTAAAAAAACCTCATCGTTATAGGCCAGGTACAGTAGCTCTTCGTGAGATAAGACGTTATCAAAAGAGTACCGAATTACTTATTAGAAAATTGCCATTTCAACGATTAGTTCGTGAAATAGCACAAGATTTTAAAACAGATTTACGTTTTCAAAGTTCAGCGGTTATGGCTCTCCAGGAAGCTAGTGAGGCTTATTTGGTAGGTCTATTCGAAGATACTAATCTGTGTGCCATTCATGCTAAAAGAGTCACCATTATGCCCAAGGATATCCAATTGGCTAGAAGAATTCGCGGAGAACGAGCATAAATACAAAAAAATTTTTTTTTTTTTTTTATAGAATTACATTTTATCTATTTGATAATAGATTTTTTGTTTTATATATATATATATATATATAGTAAGTAAAAACGGTTCTTTTCAGAACCACAAATAATTTAACATTTATGATAGTAGTATAATATCTTAATATAAACATAGGTGTTCGTTTGATGAAAACATTGAAATATAAAAGGAAGATGTGATTGTTGATTGGATAAAGAAGACACGCGCACGCACGCACGCACGCACGCACGCACCCACACACACACACACACACACACACACACACACACACACACACACACACACACACACACACACACACACACACACACACACACACACACACACACACACACACACCACACACACGAAATAGAGAAAAATTATTATTTTTAACTAACAAATTTTAGACAATATCGACATATAATAATTGAATGTTTATAAAACACATTATATCTACTATATCCTAGGTAGGTCGAGACAAATCTAGAAGGTAACAACCTACAATTACATCGATCGATGAAAATATTTTATATAATATAACATATCAATTATTGAAACGAAATTCAAAAAATTCTTGTTTCATCAAAACAAACACATTTGTTTTTCATTTTCTTCATAAATAAATGAAAAAATTGTGGCCCTGATAAGGGCCATTTGTTAATATTGTCGATTGTCGTCGTACCCATCATCAGTCCGATAATACTTCTCGATTGTTGTACTATCTTTCTGTCAGAAAAAAAATATTCTTTTTATTTCTTCTTTTTAGGAGCGGCGACGGCGGCTTTTCTTGCTTTAGGAGAGGAACTGCTAGCAGCTGCTTTCGCAGTTTTCGGTTTTGGTGCTTTCGGCTTTTTCGTGGGACTGCCTTTATTGGATTTTTTTGCTTTAGTAGGATTCTTCGTTTTAATTTCGGATGATGCGGCACTGGCTGTATTGGAGGCGGCGGCGGCGGCGGCGACTCCTCCTTTGGCCGAAGATTTTTTGTCCGTTTTTTTGGCAACTTTAACGCCTTTCTTATCAGTAATCGGTGTTGTTGTTGTCGTCGTCGAAGTTTTTAAGGATGCCGCCGCTGCTGTACCTGTCGTTTTTTTGCCTTTATTAGATTTCTTAATACTTTTCGATTTATCTACTCCTCCTCCAATAATAGCATTTCGTTTTGCTGCTGTTACAATTTTCTTGGATTTAGTTACGCCTGTAGTAGAAGCGGCTGTTTTCTTTTTCTTTTTGTCAATAGCATTCGTTTTAGCCGAAGTACCACCAGTTGAAGTTGCCGAAGCTAACTTGAATGATCCCGAAGCTCCTTTACCTTTAGTTTGTACCAAAGATCCCGATACTACAGATGCTTTCAAATATTTTTTGATGAATGGCGCTACTTTTTCTGCATCAACTTTGTAATTGGCAGCAATGTATTTTTTAATTGCTTGTAAAGATGAGCCTCCGCGTTCCTTTAAACCTTTGATCGCATTGTTTACCATTTCCGAAGTCGGTGGATGAGATGGTTTGGTCCTAGGATTTTTAGCTTTTTTTTCCTTTTTATTTATTGGAGACGACGAAACCTGCGGTGAATTAGACGCAGACGTTGCGGTTACAACCGAAGTTTGATTTTCTATATCCGCCATAACTACTAACAACCTTGTGTGTTATTATATATCGTCGATAAACTACACTAAACTGATATAAAGAAAAAAAGAGAAAAAAAATATTGGATGTAGTTTTATATTTCGTTATATAAAATTTCACCTCTATATATACACTTAGTAGTATAAAAGACTTTTAATTTTCCGCGTGTAATGAGTTACAAGAGTAGTCATTCAAATGAAGCGGACGGAAGACTGAACGAACGAATAGAACTAAGTTAAAAAACGAACCTCATAAACCAAACCAACCTCAAAAACCTTGGTTTCCTCGAGATTTTCGAATCGAATGTAATGAAAAAAATTGACGAAGAACTAACTAAGGTATACTTCGAACTTTCGCCGAGGTTTTACTATAATTTAATAACGGCTAATAACGTTTGTTATTAAAAAAAAGTACCACTTAAAAATGGTTAAAAATTTATTTCCGACGATGCTTAGCACTTTAGATATAATTTCGAAATTAAATAAAAGTCCTTCTTAAAATACAATGAACGTAAATAGAAACGTGTCTATTCACAATAATGACCAATATTTAAAAATATGAAAACCAATTAAAATAATACCGCAATTATCATTTGAATGGTGACATGTCTACCCTGACTTGCGCTACACGTTTCTACTATATGTTCGTAACTAATATATATTATTATGAGTATTTTTCAATAAAAATCTTCCGACATACTAAATATAAGAAAAAAATATCAAATTTCAATATTGGAATCCGCGTATATTTCATTTTAGATATTGAATGATGGTAGTAGCAAATTATAATTATTACAATAGATTGATTGACTGATTAAATTTTCTTTAAACGAACTTTGCTCTATTCGCAAAATATGTCTGTCTATTACAATATTATTTAATATTTTATCCGACAATTTTTTTTACATTGTATAATATATTATTTTAGGAAATGAACATATTTTATTTAAAATTTCAAACCAATTTGGAAAGAACAAAAAAGAGTGTTTTTACTTTTAACAAAACTTCAAAGAAGCCACAAAAACTACTTTAACCAACGATAACCGACACCAACCGCTTTGTATGCTTTATTTTACCGACGGTCGAGTTTTTTTTTCCTTTAGCCGACAATGAATTAGTATATGAGACTTTTTAAAACAAAAGCGACGTTAGAAAGTTTTTTTTTTTTATATATATATATATATATATATATATATATATATATATATAATTTTCAGTTAAGTGGAATATCATCTTTATTCATATTTAATAGAATTCAATTGAATTAAAGTCGTTCGTTCGTTCGTTGTTATCATATATAAATAACAAAAATAGTATTGTGGTTCTGAAAAGAACCGTTTTTTTTTTTGGTCGATGATATTATTTAAGTAAATAAAATAAAAAATTTTCGGTCAATATAGTAGATGTGTTATATTTATTATTTAGAACTGGTATATTTGGTAACGGCTTTAGTTCCTTCACTGACTGCGTGTTTTGCTAATTCTCCGGGAAGCAATAATCTCACTGCAGTTTGAATTTCTCTACTTGTAATTGTTGAACGTTTATTATAATGAGCCAATCTGGATGCTTCGGCGGCGATACGTTCGAATATATCATTAACAAAACTATTCATTATACTCATAGCTTTACTCGATATACCGGTGTCAGGATGAACTTGCTTAAGTACTTTGTAAATGTAAATAGCATAACTTTCCTTCCTCCTTCTTTTTTTCTTTTTGTCGGCTTTCGAAATATTCTTTTGAGCCTTTCCGGCTTTTTTCGCTGCCTTTCCGCTAGCTTTTGGTGGCATTATTTCTCTTTAAAAAAAAAAAATAGAATAGAATAGAAACACTTGGATAACGTACCGTATTTATCGAAAAGTGGATAAAATTAGAATTTACAGCACGCACAATTTTCCTCTCTTTTATATCGACGTACGTAATTCTAATAGGCTCCGCCCTTCTACGTTTGCGCGTTTGCTATAATTTCATTGGTAGGGCATGTTAATATAAATAGATAGGTCGAGTTTTAAATTTTTTGTTTAACAGTTAGTTTCGTCGCATCGGTTGCTTCATAGTTATCAATTGACTGAGTTCTATTTTTTTTTTTTTGGAAAAAGAAAATATAAAAAAAATATGTCTGGACGTGGTAAAGGTGGTAAAGTAAAGGGAAAGGCAAAGTCTCGCTCAAACCGAGCTGGATTACAATTTCCTGTAGGACGTATACATCGTTTGTTGAGAAAAGGCAATTATGCAGAACGAGTCGGTGCCGGAGCTCCAGTATATTTGGCAGCTGTTATGGAATATTTGGCAGCCGAAGTACTCGAATTAGCAGGAAATGCTGCTAGAGATAACAAAAAGACCCGTATAATTCCAAGGCATTTACAATTAGCTATCAGAAACGATGAAGAATTGAATAAATTGTTGTCTGGAGTAACCATCGCACAAGGTGGTGTTCTTCCCAATATTCAAGCTGTACTTTTACCGAAAAAGACAGAAAAGAAAGCTTAATTCTTTATTCATTATATTATTTTTCTTTATTTTATCGAAATACATACATATGCATAAACCGGCCCTTTTAAGGGCCACAATTATTTTTTTTTTATATATATATATAGAAAGAGATTATAATATAGATATATCATATATATATATATATATATATATATATATATATATATATATATATATATATATATATATATATATATATATATATATATATAGATTTATTGATTCGTTGATTTCTCTATTTTTTTTTTGGTTGAGATAGAAGAGATTCTCGTGTAACGTGTACTGTTAGATAAAAAAAAAAGAAGAAAAAAATGCCCTGATATATAAGAAAACTTATCATCTGTAATAATAACTGAAATTGTGGTTATGTGACTATTTTTAACATCGTTAATAGAAACGTTCGTACTAGAAATAAAAATTGTAAATAATGAGATAAAAATAAATAAAAGTTCCTCTACTCGCTTATTTTCTTATCTATTATGTATACATGTATGTAGTATGTATGTGCGTATCAATAAATGCGAGGTTGTTCTTATATATAAGAGAACAAACTAATGTGTAAGTTCTTTTTTTACTTACTTATTTATTTTTTTTTTTTTTTTTTTTTTTTTTTTTTTTTTTTTTTTTTTTTAATTTTCATATTCAAGCAAATTATGTTGTGGTTCTGAAAAGAACCGTTTTTTTTATATATATACATATGCTATGGAAATGCAATAGAGGACATATTCTTCTACTTCACATATGAAAAATGAAAATTAACCACCAAAACCATATAAAGTACGACCTTGACGTTTTAAAGCATAAACAACATCCATAGCCGTTACCGTTTTTCTTTTAGCATGTTCAGTGTATGTTACGGCATCTCTAATAACATTTTCCAAAAACACTTTCAAAACTCCACGAGTTTCTTCGTAAATTAATCCCGATATACGTTTTACTCCTCCACGTCTAGCTAATCTTCTAATAGCAGGTTTGGTAATTCCTTGGATATTATCACGTAAAACTTTTCGGTGTCGTTTTGCACCCCCTTTTCCAAGTCCTTTACCACCTTTTCCACGACCGGTCATTATTTTTCTTTTGTTTTGTTTTTTCTATATACCTACTAAAACAATCCGATGATAACTTCGAAAAGACTTCAAAATACTGACCTAAGAATTTTCCCTAATCTCTTTATAATACCTATCGGCTCCGCCCATTAGAAAAAGTACGCACCAATCCCAGATTAGTACTCCGTAATGTTGGGCAAAGCTATAAAAGAAGGTCATAAATAAATTTATCTCCAGTTGCTTTCTTAGAGCGCTACGAGAAGGTCGCACGTACGGATACAAGGACTTCTGTATAATCGGTCACTGTTTTATTTAGAAAACACACCGGTAAACGCAGGGTCGCCTACTGCGATTCAAACTCTCGCTGACAAAGAAAGTATTTAACGTTACAGCTTCGTCACATATAGCGTGAACAGAAACAGTTGCAAAACTGCCCCTTTCGGGGCTTTGTTGCTTCACCTATCTGCCCTTTTCGGGGCTATTTTTTATAATGAAATAAACCCTTCTCAGGGCAAGTGTTTCAAGAACCAACGTGAGTCCTAGGATCAGGTGAATATTATTTTCATTTTTTTTAAAAAACACTAACAGGCAATCAAAAGGGTCAGGAATTCTTTAACCGGGGAGGAAACTCCCTCCGGCAGTGAGTCCGCTGTCGGCTTTGATAGCCAACTCTTGTTAGGTACTAACAAAGGATTTCAATTTTCGAAATCCTTATTCCTTTATCTCACTTGATTTGACTCTTTCGATCTTTTAAATTTTACCAATTTCACCTTTGAAAATGCCCCGAGTAGCCCGTTCCCCTATACAAACCAGAAGTAAACCAGTATCCACCGTCGATGAATTCCCACCACTCCCAACCAACCCCAATTCTCCTTCGGAGGAGAAAACCTTCGCAGAAACGATCGCAGAAGTCTCGCGTCGCTATCCAAATGAATTTAGCCAACTTAGCAATGCCCTAGATCATATACAACGTAAATCACTGGAGAATAGCAGGAGCTCATCACCAGCACCATCTGTGGATTCCTATGCATCCAGGGTCTCACAGAAATCAGCCAGCTATAAACCCAAACAGGATGATTACTCCCGACTAGGCGCTATTCCCAAAAAAAATATTCCCCCCCTAATTTCAAAATCAATTCCCTCAACAAAAAGCCAGAAGTCAAAACAACATACCCAAAATTCTATCAAACCCCAAACACCAACTCAAACTCAGATCCCCAGAACCCACCAACAATCCCAAACCAACACCCAACAACAACCTCACACCACAGCTCAATCTCCTCCACTTCAAACCCTCAATCTTAGAAACCTCCCATCCAAATATACCTCACAGAGAGAGCTCTACAATCTCCTCAATACGCAAGAGCTATTGAGGGGACAAATGCGCTTTCTCAAAGCCAACCCCAATGGAACCGCTCTCCTCAAAATTCCTTCCACGTTTAATCACGAAACGTTGGCAAGGAAAATCCGTTACGCCATAGGCGACGAGAAAATCGTCGTCATCCCTATAAACTCTCCCCAACGAGTCCAAAAACCTCTAACCACTAAAACGAAAAAAACCACCTTTTCTCTGGTCTGCAAGAATGTAGACCAATCTTACACCGAAGAAGAGTTCCTTGAGATCCTTTCTATCCTGAAATTTCCTGTCCTTAAAACTTGGAGGATCATAGCTAGATCCACAAATAAACCCACATCCATGTTTCGAATCATTACAGATTCCGAAACTGCCTACCACCACGCCCTAACCAAGGGTATAAACTTCCACGGGCTTTCGCACTACTGCGAAGCCTCAAATTCAAACACTATACCCGCAGTCCCCAAATATTGCAACCGATGTTCATCTACCGGCCACTCCGCAGACACCTGCAACGCCAAACCTATTTGCCCAACCTGTGGTGCTTCTGGTCACAAGCCAGATAAATGCCCAAAAGCTAACTCCCCTACCTGTAAAAATTGCGGTGGACCTCACCCCGCCTTCCATCCCCGCTGCCCGAAAAGGATTGAAACTCCGAAAGCCCCCCAGGATACAGCCCCAGTCACCCTGGAAAAACCTCAAACTCCTTACGACATGTCTACCGACACCAAAATCCTGATTGAAATCCTGGCAACAACAATAATGAATGCCATCCCCACTTCTCGGGCGCTAGTAGCCGAAACGCTACAACGCCTCATTCCCTCTTTTTACGGTTATAATTGTACCGTAACCAGCGGCGTGGGTAACCGCATTCATTTCGCATTCACCCAAAAACCAAACACTTCCCACTAAAAAATGAAGTCCCATGGACTTTACAATAGGGACCGTTAATTGCCAAGGTTTAGCCAGAAAACGACATCTACTGAAGCACTTATTAAGCTCTCACAATATCCAAATCTTATCTATAACCGACACTCTTTCCAAATTACCTCCAAGTTTCACTGGCTATACCACTTTCCACTTGGACAGAAATCCCTACTGTCACGGCAACGGACTTCTCGTCCGTAACGGACTCCCTTCGACACCCCATCCTCTACCCCCATTTCTGTCTCAACAGAACCTGGATTGCATAGCCATCGATATCTCGTGTAATAACGAGACTATCACTTTCATCTCTTATTACAAACACCCACAACAATCACTTTCTCTCGACCTCTTCGAATATGCATCCACTCTTCCTAAAGCCATCATTATGGGTGACCTCAACTCCAGGAATACCCTTTTTGGTGATACCACAACCAACCTAGCTGGCAGAATTCTCGCCGACTCTCTAATTTCTCTTCCCCTTTCTCGGATTAAAAACCGAAACCCAACACTCGTAAGTCACCTGGGCTCTTCCATCGTCGACCACATAATCTGCACGGACAGATTAATCACTCTTATCGAGGACGAATGCTCTATAGGCGACCCAATCACCTCAGACCACGTTCCTTTATTGGTCAACACATCTTTTTTCAACCCAATAAAACCCCCTCCAACTAGCTTCACCTATCGGGACTTCAAAAAAGCCGACTGGATCTCCTTCGCAAACCATATCAATACCAATTTACCCCAACCCACTATTCTTCGAACTACCGAAGAACTAGACAAATACGCGGAGGATTTCCAATCCCTCATTATCGATGCGCAAGACATCGCCGTCCCTCTTACCACCGTTCATACCAACTATATATCAATCTCTCAAAATATCCGATCCAAAATTCGTCAGAAAAGACAGTTATATAGGCTGTACGTTAGAACTAGAGACCCAGCAGTCAAAACGCAATGGAACCGTCTCAACGCCCAAGTCAGGCTGGAAATCAATGCTGAAAAGCGGAGAAAGTGGGAGGCCGCCACTGCCGACTTGGACTATAGACGGGGTCGTGCGTTTTGGCAACAATTCTACAGACTAACTGGCCAACGAAAGCATGTAGAATCACACCTTGAAGTACAAGGACAAAAGTATTTCTCACCCGAAGACAAAGCTACCGTCTTCAAAAACAGCTTACAAACTGTCTTTACTCCAACTGACAACCCCCATTTCTCAAGGGACTTTGCCGATGAAACCCACTTCTTCACCCAAAACATTACCTTGAGCCCCCACTGGATTACCCAACTAAATGAGAACATCCCACTTCTCGCACCATTTACCGTGGATGTTGTTAGATCGGCTTGCCGAGCTGGGAAGAACTCCGCTCCCGGGCGGGACGGAATCTCAAGACAGGCATTAAAAAACCTGCCTGAGACAGCTCTCCCTAAGCTCTGCGGTCTATTTGACGCATGCCTGGCATTTTCTTACTTTCCTCAATGTTGGAAATCCGCCAACACGGTTCTCATTCCCAAACCCGGCAAAGACCCTTCCAACCCTGAATCTTACCGCCCTATTTCGCTCATCAGCGTCTTGGGTAAAGTCTTTGAACGTTTGATTAAAGACAGAATCTGGGACTTCTGTACAGAGCTTAATATTATTCCAAAACTTCAATTCGGATTCAGGCCCAAACACTCCACCCAAAACGCCATCACCAATCTTCAAACCATCTTGACCAAAGCGATGAACCAACACCAGTGTGCCTCCGCCATTTTCATGGATGTTCAAAAAGCTTTCGATCAGGTCTGGCATGCCGGACTGATTAGGAAGCTTCTGACTATCCGCATGCCACCTCCTACTATAAAATTGATATATTCATATCTCACCAACCGCTCCATCAAAGTCAAAGTTGGTCATTGCCTTTCCGAATCTTTCACCCCACTTACTGGCGTTCCACAAGGCTCAATTCTGTCCCCACTACTCTATATTATCTATACGTATGACACCCCAGTCCTACTGGACCCAACAGTGAAAATCCAAATGTACGCGGATGACACCGCACTCATCGCCTACGCTCAAAACATGCGCTCCCTCAATATCAAATCCCAAAATATTCTGAATCAATTTTCGGATTGGTGCAGAAAATGGAGGGTTACTCTCAATTCTCAAAAAACTCAAGCCATCGCCTTCATACATCCCCAATCCGTGCGCAAACATCAACCTCAAAACCTCCACTTGAGACTTTGGGGAGAGGGGCTCGAAATCCGCAGAGAAGCCGTCTATCTGGGTGTGAAATTCACTCACACTCTCAATTGGACGGCCGATCTGAATGACACTCTGAACAGAGTACGGAAACGAGTCAGGCTCATCAAAGCTCTTGGTGGAAATTTCGGACGAACCCACCCCCTGACCCTACTTCATACGTATAAAACATACATCCGCCCCATTATCGAATATAGAGCAAACGTCTTCAGCACCTTACCCGAATATCTGATCAAAAGACTCTTGACCTGCGAGCAGTCCATTCTTAGGTACTGCCAATACAAGTGTAGGTTTAGCCCTAGCAACACCGTTTATGTCAATACTGACATAACCCCCATTCCAAGCCGCCTAAATGACCTCCAAGCCCGATATGTGATTCGAACCATCGAATCAGATAATTCCGCTGCCAAAGAGACCCTCCTCATCCCCTGGACCAACAATATGCGGCCACTAGGCTCAAAACCCAAAAAAAAGCTCCCTTATCCGCCTCTTCGACTGCTTGCAACAGCATACGAGGATCTCCCGGAAATCTACCTTAATTTCCTCGATAGTTCCCCTATATCAGTGAGATAAATTCCGAACCCCAACACCCTTCCCACCGTCATCGATCGTCGGAGTTGCAGGTTTTCTGCGGTTTCCCTGCAACCTGGAGAACCGATTCTCCAGACAAATGTCCGACGATAGGGAATAATACAGCCGCAGCTGTACCCGCCCACCCCCAATTAGATTAAGAAAAAACAAAAAATAAACAAAAAAAATATATAAAAAAAAAACCAAAAAAAAAAAAAAATATAAAAAGAAAAAAAAATCTTGAACTAAAAAAAAAAATGTAACTACACCGCTAGAAGCAGCCTGCAAACACTTCCCAACTAAATATCCCCACTCCCTGCCCTGCAGAGGAAAAAATTCCTATATCAGGGCCTAAACAAATCTTAACCAAATTACCAAAAAAAAAAAAAAAGAACCTTCCTTCCTAAATTTTCACAACGAATCTCTCTCTCTCTCTTTTTTAAATTTATCTCATTCATTGTGTGTGTATCAAGCTGCTATAGCTGTTTAGTATATTGAAATTTCTTGTATACTTACAAAAAAAAAAAAATAAGATGGCTCGTACTAAACAAACGGCTAGAAAATCGACTGGAGGGAAAGCTCCTCGTAAACAATTAGCGACGAAAGCCGCTCGTAAAAGCGCACCAGCTACTGGTGGAGTAAAAAAACCTCATCGTTATAGGCCAGGTACAGTAGCTCTTCGTGAGATAAGACGTTATCAAAAGAGTACCGAATTACTTATTAGAAAATTGCCATTTCAACGATTAGTTCGTGAAATAGCACAAGATTTTAAAACAGATTTACGTTTTCAAAGTTCAGCGGTTATGGCTCTCCAGGAAGCTAGTGAGGCTTATTTGGTAGGTCTATTCGAAGATACTAATCTGTGTGCCATTCATGCTAAAAGAGTCACCATTATGCCCAAGGATATCCAATTGGCTAGAAGAATTCGCGGAGAACGAGCATAAATACAAAAAAATTTTTTTTTTTTTTTTATAGAATTACATTTTATCTATTTGATAATAGATTTTTTGTTTTATATATATATATATATATATAGTAAGTAAAAACGGTTCTTTTCAGAACCACAAATAATTTAACATTTATGATAGTAGTATAATATCTTAATATAAACATAGGTGTTCGTTTGATGAAAACATTGAAATATAAAAGGAAGATGTGATTGTTGATTGGATAAAGAAGACACGCGCACGCACGCACGCACGCACGCACCCACACACACACACACACACACACACACACACACACACACACACACACACACACACACACACACACACACACACACACACACACACACACACACACACCACACACACGAAATAGAGAAAAATTATTATTTTTAACTAACAAATTTTAGACAATATCGACATATAATAATTGAATGTTTATAAAACACATTATATCTACTATATCCTAGGTAGGTCGAGACAAATCTAGAAGGTAACAACCTACAATTACATCGATCGATGAAAATATTTTATATAATATAACATATCAATTATTGAAACGAAATTCAAAAAATTCTTGTTTCATCAAAACAAACACATTTGTTTTTCATTTTCTTCATAAATAAATGAAAAAATTGTGGCCCTGATAAGGGCCATTTGTTAATATTGTCGATTGTCGTCGTACCCATCATCAGTCCGATAATACTTCTCGATTGTTGTACTATCTTTCTGTCAGAAAAAAAATATTCTTTTTATTTCTTCTTTTTAGGAGCGGCGACGGCGGCTTTTCTTGCTTTAGGAGAGGAACTGCTAGCAGCTGCTTTCGCAGTTTTCGGTTTTGGTGCTTTCGGCTTTTTCGTGGGACTGCCTTTATTGGATTTTTTTGCTTTAGTAGGATTCTTCGTTTTAATTTCGGATGATGCGGCACTGGCTGTATTGGAGGCGGCGGCGGCGGCGGCGACTCCTCCTTTGGCCGAAGATTTTTTGTCCGTTTTTTTGGCAACTTTAACGCCTTTCTTATCAGTAATCGGTGTTGTTGTTGTCGTCGTCGAAGTTTTTAAGGATGCCGCCGCTGCTGTACCTGTCGTTTTTTTGCCTTTATTAGATTTCTTAATACTTTTCGATTTATCTACTCCTCCTCCAATAATAGCATTTCGTTTTGCTGCTGTTACAATTTTCTTGGATTTAGTTACGCCTGTAGTAGAAGCGGCTGTTTTCTTTTTCTTTTTGTCAATAGCATTCGTTTTAGCCGAAGTACCACCAGTTGAAGTTGCCGAAGCTAACTTGAATGATCCCGAAGCTCCTTTACCTTTAGTTTGTACCAAAGATCCCGATACTACAGATGCTTTCAAATATTTTTTGATGAATGGCGCTACTTTTTCTGCATCAACTTTGTAATTGGCAGCAATGTATTTTTTAATTGCTTGTAAAGATGAGCCTCCGCGTTCCTTTAAACCTTTGATCGCATTGTTTACCATTTCCGAAGTCGGTGGATGAGATGGTTTGGTCCTAGGATTTTTAGCTTTTTTTTCCTTTTTATTTATTGGAGACGACGAAACCTGCGGTGAATTAGACGCAGACGTTGCGGTTACAACCGAAGTTTGATTTTCTATATCCGCCATAACTACTAACAACCTTGTGTGTTATTATATATCGTCGATAAACTACACTAAACTGATATAAAGAAAAAAAGAGAAAAAAAATATTGGATGTAGTTTTATATTTCGTTATATAAAATTTCACCTCTATATATACACTTAGTAGTATAAAAGACTTTTAATTTTCCGCGTGTAATGAGTTACAAGAGTAGTCATTCAAATGAAGCGGACGGAAGACTGAACGAACGAATAGAACTAAGTTAAAAAACGAACCTCATAAACCAAACCAACCTCAAAAACCTTGGTTTCCTCGAGATTTTCGAATCGAATGTAATGAAAAAAATTGACGAAGAACTAACTAAGGTATACTTCGAACTTTCGCCGAGGTTTTACTATAATTTAATAACGGCTAATAACGTTTGTTATTAAAAAAAAGTACCACTTAAAAATGGTTAAAAATTTATTTCCGACGATGCTTAGCACTTTAGATATAATTTCGAAATTAAATAAAAGTCCTTCTTAAAATACAATGAACGTAAATAGAAACGTGTCTATTCACAATAATGACCAATATTTAAAAATATGAAAACCAATTAAAATAATACCGCAATTATCATTTGAATGGTGACATGTCTACCCTGACTTGCGCTACACGTTTCTACTATATGTTCGTAACTAATATATATTATTATGAGTATTTTTCAATAAAAATCTTCCGACATACTAAATATAAGAAAAAAATATCAAATTTCAATATTGGAATCCGCGTATATTTCATTTTAGATATTGAATGATGGTAGTAGCAAATTATAATTATTACAATAGATTGATTGACTGATTAAATTTTCTTTAAACGAACTTTGCTCTATTCGCAAAATATGTCTGTCTATTACAATATTATTTAATATTTTATCCGACAATTTTTTTTACATTGTATAATATATTATTTTAGGAAATGAACATATTTTATTTAAAATTTCAAACCAATTTGGAAAGAACAAAAAAGAGTGTTTTTACTTTTAACAAAACTTCAAAGAAGCCACAAAAACTACTTTAACCAACGATAACCGACACCAACCGCTTTGTATGCTTTATTTTACCGACGGTCGAGTTTTTTTTTCCTTTAGCCGACAATGAATTAGTATATGAGACTTTTTAAAACAAAAGCGACGTTAGAAAGTTTTTTTTTTTTATATATATATATATATATATATATATATATATATATAATTTTCAGTTAAGTGGAATATCATCTTTATTCATATTTAATAGAATTCAATTGAATTAAAGTCGTTCGTTCGTTCGTTGTTATCATATATAAATAACAAAAATAGTATTGTGGTTCTGAAAAGAACCGTTTTTTTTTTTGGTCGATGATATTATTTAAGTAAATAAAATAAAAAATTTTCGGTCAATATAGTAGATGTGTTATATTTATTATTTAGAACTGGTATATTTGGTAACGGCTTTAGTTCCTTCACTGACTGCGTGTTTTGCTAATTCTCCGGGAAGCAATAATCTCACTGCAGTTTGAATTTCTCTACTTGTAATTGTTGAACGTTTATTATAATGAGCCAATCTGGATGCTTCGGCGGCGATACGTTCGAATATATCATTAACAAAACTATTCATTATACTCATAGCTTTACTCGATATACCGGTGTCAGGATGAACTTGCTTAAGTACTTTGTAAATGTAAATAGCATAACTTTCCTTCCTCCTTCTTTTTTTCTTTTTGTCGGCTTTCGAAATATTCTTTTGAGCCTTTCCGGCTTTTTTCGCTGCCTTTCCGCTAGCTTTTGGTGGCATTATTTCTCTTTAAAAAAAAAAAATAGAATAGAATAGAAACACTTGGATAACGTACCGTATTTATCGAAAAGTGGATAAAATTAGAATTTACAGCACGCACAATTTTCCTCTCTTTTATATCGACGTACGTAATTCTAATAGGCTCCGCCCTTCTACGTTTGCGCGTTTGCTATAATTTCATTGGTAGGGCATGTTAATATAAATAGATAGGTCGAGTTTTAAATTTTTTGTTTAACAGTTAGTTTCGTCGCATCGGTTGCTTCATAGTTATCAATTGACTGAGTTCTATTTTTTTTTTTTTGGAAAAAGAAAATATAAAAAAAATATGTCTGGACGTGGTAAAGGTGGTAAAGTAAAGGGAAAGGCAAAGTCTCGCTCAAACCGAGCTGGATTACAATTTCCTGTAGGACGTATACATCGTTTGTTGAGAAAAGGCAATTATGCAGAACGAGTCGGTGCCGGAGCTCCAGTATATTTGGCAGCTGTTATGGAATATTTGGCAGCCGAAGTACTCGAATTAGCAGGAAATGCTGCTAGAGATAACAAAAAGACCCGTATAATTCCAAGGCATTTACAATTAGCTATCAGAAACGATGAAGAATTGAATAAATTGTTGTCTGGAGTAACCATCGCACAAGGTGGTGTTCTTCCCAATATTCAAGCTGTACTTTTACCGAAAAAGACAGAAAAGAAAGCTTAATTCTTTATTCATTATATTATTTTTCTTTATTTTATCGAAATACATACATATGCATAAACCGGCCCTTTTAAGGGCCACAATTATTTTTTTTTTATATATATATATAGAAAGAGATTATAATATAGATATATCATTTTATATATATATATATATATATATATATATATATAGATTTATTGATTCGTTGATTTCTCTATTTTTTTTTTTTTTTTTGGTTGAGATAGAAGAGATTCTCGTGTAACGTGTACTGTTAGATAAAAAAAAAAGAAGAAAAAAATGCCCTGATATATAAGAAAACTTATCATCTGTAATAATAACTGAAATTGTGGTTATGTGACTATTTTTAACATCGTTAATAGAAACGTTCGTACTAGAAATAAAAATTGTAAATAATGAGATAAAAATAAATAAAAGTTCCTCTACTCGCTTATTTTCTTATCTATTATGTATACATGTATGTAGTATGTATGTGCGTATCAATAAATGCGAGGTTGTTCTTATATATAAGAGAACAAACTAATGTGTAAGTTCTTTTTTTACTTACTTATTTATTTTTTTTTTTTTTTTTTTTTTTTTTTTTTTTTTTTTTTTTAATTTTCATATTCAAGCAAATTATGTTGTGGTTCTGAAAAGAACCGTTTTTTTTATATATATACATATGCTATGGAAATGCAATAGAGGACATATTCTTCTACTTCACATATGAAAAATGAAAATTAACCACCAAAACCATATAAAGTACGACCTTGACGTTTTAAAGCATAAACAACATCCATAGCCGTTACCGTTTTTCTTTTAGCATGTTCAGTGTATGTTACGGCATCTCTAATAACATTTTCCAAAAACACTTTCAAAACTCCACGAGTTTCTTCGTAAATTAATCCCGATATACGTTTTACTCCTCCACGTCTAGCTAATCTTCTAATAGCAGGTTTGGTAATTCCTTGGATATTATCACGTAAAACTTTTCGGTGTCGTTTTGCACCCCCTTTTCCAAGTCCTTTACCACCTTTTCCACGACCGGTCATTATTTTTCTTTTGTTTTGTTTTTTCTATATACCTACTAAAACAATCCGATGATAACTTCGAAAAGACTTCAAAATACTGACCTAAGAATTTTCCCTAATCTCTTTATAATACCTATCGGCTCCGCCCATTAGAAAAAGTACGCACCAATCCCAGATTAGTACTCCGTAATGTTGGGCAAAGCTATAAAAGAAGGTCATAAATAAATTTATCTCCAGTTGCTTTCTTAGAGCGCTACGAGAAGGTCGCACGTACGGATACAAGGACTTCTGTATAATCGGTCACTGTTTTATTTAGAAAACACACCGGTAAACGCAGGGTCGCCTACTGCGATTCAAACTCTCGCTGACAAAGAAAGTCGTTATATTAGTGTACCGTTGCAAAAAATGCCCCTTTCGGGGCTTTGTTGCTCCACCTACCTGCCCTTTTCGGGGCTTTTTTTTATAATGAAATAAACCCTTTCGGGGGCAAGTATTTCAAGAACCAACGTGAGTCCTAGGATCAGGTGAATATTATTTTCATTTTCTTAAAACACTAACAGGCAATCAAAAGGGTCAGGAATTCTTTAACCGGGGAGGAAACTCCCTCCGGCAGTGAGTCCGCTGTCGGCTTTGATAGCCATCCCTTGTAAGGTACTAACAAAGGATTTCAATTTTCGAAATCCTTCACCCTTATTCTCACTCTCTCTCTCTAATTTTACCCATTTTCTTCTCGAAAATGCCCCGAGTACGCCGCTCCCCTATACAAACCCGAAGCAAACCCGCCGATGAATTCCCACCACTCCCAACCAACCCCAATTCTCCTTCGGAGAAGAATACCTTCGCAGAAATGATCGCAGAAATCTCGCGGTCCTATCCAAATGAATTTAGCCAAATTAGCAATGCCCTAGATCATATACAACGTAAATCACTGGAGAATAGCAGAAGCTCATCACCAGCACCATCTGTGGATTCCTATGCATCTAGGGTCTCACAGAAATCAGCCAGCTATAAACCCAAACAGGTTGATTACTCCCGACTAGGCGCTATTCCCAAAAAAAATATTCCCCCTCTAATTTCAAAATCAATTCCCTTAACAAAAAGCCAAAAGTCAAAACAAAATACCCAAAATTCTATCAAACCCCAAACACCAACTCAAACTCAGATCCCCAGAACCCACCAACAACCCCAGACCCCCAGAACCCACCAACAATCCCAAACCATCACCCAACAACAACCTCAATCTCGCTCCTCCTCTCAAGGTCCTCCAATTCAAACACTCAATCTGAGAAACCTCCCAACCAAATATTCCTCACAGAGAGAGCTCTACAATCTCCTCAACACGCAAGAGCTGTTGAGGGGACAAATGAGCTTTCTCAAAGCTAACCCCAATGGAACCGCCCTCCTCAAAATTCCTTCCACGTTTAATCACGAAACGTTGGCAAGGAAAATCCGTTACGCCATAGGCGACGAGAAAATCGTCGTAATCCCAATAAACTCTCCCCAACGCGTCCAAAAACCCCTATCCAGTAAAACCAAAAAAACTACCTTTTCTTTGGTCTGCAAGAATGTAGACCAATCTTACACCGAAGAAGAGTTCCTTGATATCCTTTCTATCCTGAAATTCCCTGTCCTTAAAACTTGGAGGATCATAGCTAGATCCACAAATAAACCCACATCCATGTTCCGAATTATTACAGATTCCGAAACCGCCTACCATCACGCCCTAACCAAGGGTGTAAACTTCCACGGGCTTTCGCACTACTGCGAAGCCTCAAATTCAAACACCATACCCGCAGTCCCCAAATATTGCAGCCGTTGCTCGACTACCGGCCACTCCGCAGACACCTGCAAAGCCAAACCTATTTGCCCAACCTGTGGTGGTTCTGGTCACAAGCCAGAAAAATGCCCAAAAGCTAACTCCCCTACCTGTAAAAATTGCGGTGGACCTCACCCCGCCTTCCACCCCCGCTGTCCGAAAAGGATTGAAACTCCGAAAGCCCCCCAGGATACAGCCCCAGTCACCCTAGAAAAACCTCAAACCCCTTATGACCTGTCTACTGACACTAAAATCCTAATTGAAATCCTGGCAACAACCATAATGAATGCCATCCCTACTTCTCGGGCGCTAGTAGCCGAAACGCTACAACGCCTCATTCCCCCTTTTTACGGTTATAATTGTACCGTAACCAGCGGCGTGGGTAACCGCATTCATTTCGCTTTCACCCAAAAACCAAACACGTCCCACTGAAAAAGTGTAGGTTTACCCCTAGCAACACCATTTATGTCAATACTGACATAACCCCCGTTTCAAGCCCCTTCTAATTGATTCGATCCATCGAATCAAGAATTCCGTAGCGAAAGAGTCCCTCCTCATCCTTCCTCAATTTCCTCAATAGTAGCTCCCACATCAATCAGATAAATTCCTACCCCCAACACACACCCACATAGTCATCCATCGTCGGAGTTGCAGGTTTTCTGCGGTTTCCCTGCAACCTGGAGAACCGATTCTCCAGACAAATGTCCGACGATAGGGAATAATACAGCCGCAGCTGTACCCGCCCACCCCCAATTAGATTAAGAAAAAACAAAAAATAAACAAAAAAAATATAAAAAAAAAACCAAAAAAAAAAATATAAAAAGAAAAAAAAAAATCTTGAACTAAAAAAATGTAACTACACCGCTAGAAGCAGCCTGCAAACACTTCCCAACTAAATATCCCCACACCCAGCCCTGCAGAGGAAAAAATTCCTATATCAGGGCCTAAACAAATCTTAACCAAATTACCAAAAAAAAAAAAAAAACCTTCCTTCCTAAATTTTCACAACGAATCTCTCTCTCTCTCTCTCTCTTTTAAATTTATCTTTCAGAGCGCTACGAGAAGGTCGCACGTACGGATACAAGGACTTCTGTATAATCGGTCACTGTTTTATTTAGAAAACACACCGGTAAACGCAGGGTCGCCTACTGCGATTCAAACTCTCGCTGACAAAGAAAGTCGTTATATTAGTGTACTGTTGCAAAAAATGCCCCTTTCGGGGCTTTGTTGCTCCACCTACCTGCCCTTTTCGGGGCTTTTTTTTATAATGAAATAAACCCTTTCGGGGGCAAGTATTTCAAGAACCAACGTGAGTCCTAGGATCAGGTGAATATTATTTTCATTTTCTTAAAACACTAACAGGCAATCAAAAGGGTCAGGAATTCTTTAACCGGGGAGGAAACTCCCTCCGGCAGTGAGTCCGCTGTCGGCTTTGATAGCCATCCCTTGTAAGGTACTAACAAAGGATTTCAATTTTCGAAATCCTTCACCCTTATTCTCACTCTCTCTCTCTAATTTTACCCATTTTCTTCTCGAAAATGCCCCGAGTACGCCGCTCCCCTATACAAACCCGAAGCAAACCCGCCGATGAATTCCCACCACTCCCAACCAACCCCAATTCTCCTTCGGAGGAGAAAACCTTCGCAGAAACGATCGCAGAAGTCTCGCGTCGCTATCCAAATGAATTTAGCCAAATTCGCATTGCCCTAGATCATATACAACGTAAATCACTGGAGAATAGCAGGAGCTCATCACCAGCACCATCTGTGGATTCCTATGCATCTAGGGTCTCACAGAAATCAGCCAGCTATAAACCCAAACAGGTTGATTACTCCCGACTAGGCGCTATTCCCAAAAAAAATATTCCCCCTCTAATTTCAAAATCAATTCCCTTAACAAAAAGCCAAAAGTCAAAACAAAATACCCAAAATTCTATCAAACCCCAAACACCAACTCAAACTCAGATCCCCAGAACCCACCAACAACCCCAGACCCCCAGAACCCACCAACAATCCCAAACCATCACCCAACAACAACCTCAATCTCGCTCCTCCTCTCAAGGTCCTCCAATTCAAACACTCAATCTGAGAAACCTCCCAACCAAATATTCCTCACAGAGAGAGCTCTACAATCTCCTCAACACGCAAGAGCTGTTGAGGGGACAAATGAGCTTTCTCAAAGCTAACCCCAATGGAACCGCCCTCCTCAAAATTCCTTCCACGTTTAATCACGAAACGTTGGCAAGGAAAATCCGTTACGCCATAGGCGACGAGAAAATCGTCGTAATCCCAATAAACTCTCCCCAACGGGTCCAAAAACCCCTAACCAGTAAAACTAAAAAAACTACCTTTTCTCTGGTCTGCAAGAATGTAGACCAATCTTACACCGAAGAAGAGTTCCTTGAGATCCTTTCTATCCTGAAATTCCCTGTCCTTAAAACTTGGAGGATCATAGCTAGATCCACAAATAAACCCACATCCATGTTCCGAATTATTACAGATTCCGAAATTGCCTACCATCACGCCCTAACCAAGGGTATCAACTTCCACGGGCTTTCGCACTACTGCGAAGCCTCAAATTCAAACACCATACCCGCAGTCCCCAAATATTGCAACCGTTGCTCATCTACCGGCCACTCCGCAGACACCTGCAATGCCAAACCTATTTGCCCAACCTGTGGTGGTTCTGGTCACAAGCCAGAAAAATGCCCAAAAGCTAACTCCCCTACCTGTAAAAATTGCGGTGGACCTCACCCCGCCTTCCACCCCCGCTGTCCGAAAAGGATTGAAACTCCGAAAGCCCCCCAGGATACAGCCCCAGTCACCCTAGAAAAACCTCAAACCCCTTATGACCTGTCTACTGACACTAAAATCCTAATTGAAATCCTGGCAACAACAATAATGAATGCCATCCCTACTTCTCGGGCGCTAGTAGCCGAAACGCTACAACGCCTCATTCCCCCTTTTTACGGTTATAATTGTACCGTAACCAGCGGCGTGGGTAACCGCATTCATTTCGCTTTCACCCAAAAACCAAACACGTCCCACTGAAAAAGTGTAGGTTTACCCCTAGCAACACCATTTATGTCAATACTGACATAACCCCCATTTCAAGCCCCTTCTAATTGATTCGATCCATCGAATCAAGAATTCCGTAGCGAAAGAGTCCCTCCTCATCCTTTCTCAATTTCCTCAATAGTAGCTCCCACATCAATCAGATAAATTCCTACCCCCAACACACACCCACATAGTCATCCATCGTCGGACTTGCAGGTTTTCTGCGGTTTCCCTGCAACCTGGAGAACCGATTCTCCAGACAAATGTCCGACGATAGGGAATAATACAGCCGCAGCTGTACCCGCCCACCCCCAACTAGATTAAGAAAAAACAAAAAATAAACAAAAAAAATATATAAAAAAAAAAAAAACCAAAAAAAAAAAAAAAAAATATAAAAAGAAAAAAAAAATCTTGAACTAAAAAAATGTAACTACACCGCTAGAAGCAGCCTGCAAACACTTCCCAACTAAATATCCCCACACCCAGCCCTGCAGAGGAAAAAATTCCTATATCAGGGCCTAAACAAATCTTAACCAAATTACCAAAAAAAAAAAAAAAAACCTTCCTTCCTAAATTTTCACAACGAATCTCTCTCTCTCTCTTTTAAATTTATCTTTCCCTGCAGAGGAAAAAATTCCTATATCAGGGCCTAAACAAATCTTAACCAAATTACCAAAAAAAAAAAAAAACCTTCCTTCCTAAATTTTCACAACGAATCTCTCTCTCTTTTTTTTAAATTTATCTCATTCATTGTGTGTGTATCAAGCTGCTATAGCTGTTTAGTATATTGAAATTTCTTGTATACTTACAAAAAAAAAAAAATAAGATGGCTCGTACTAAACAAACGGCTAGAAAATCGACTGGAGGGAAAGCTCCTCGTAAACAATTAGCGACGAAAGCCGCTCGTAAAAGCGCACCAGCTACTGGTGGAGTAAAAAAACCTCATCGTTATAGGCCAGGTACAGTAGCTCTTCGTGAGATAAGACGTTATCAAAAGAGTACCGAATTACTTATTAGAAAATTGCCATTTCAACGATTAGTTCGTGAAATAGCACAAGATTTTAAAACAGATTTACGTTTTCAAAGTTCAGCGGTTATGGCTCTCCAGGAAGCTAGTGAGGCTTATTTGGTAGGTCTATTCGAAGATACTAATCTGTGTGCCATTCATGCTAAAAGAGTCACCATTATGCCCAAGGATATCCAATTGGCTAGAAGAATTCGCGGAGAACGAGCATAAATACAAAAAAATTTTTTTTTTTTTTTTATAGAATTACATTTTATCTATTTGATAATAGATTTTTTGTTTTATATATATATATATATATATAGTAAGTAAAAACGGTTCTTTTCAGAACCACAAATAATTTAACATTTATGATAGTAGTATAATATCTTAATATAAACATAGGTGTTCGTTTGATGAAAACATTGAAATATAAAAGGAAGATGTGATTGTTGATTGGATAAAGAAGACACGCGCACGCACGCACGCACGCACGCACCCACACACACACACACACACACACACACACACACACACACACACACACACACACACACACACACACACACACACACACACACACACACACACACACACCACACACACGAAATAGAGAAAAATTATTATTTTTAACTAACAAATTTTAGACAATATCGACATATAATAATTGAATGTTTATAAAACACATTATATCTACTATATCCTAGGTAGGTCGAGACAAATCTAGAAGGTAACAACCTACAATTACATCGATCGATGAAAATATTTTATATAATATAACATATCAATTATTGAAACGAAATTCAAAAAATTCTTGTTTCATCAAAACAAACACATTTGTTTTTCATTTTCTTCATAAATAAATGAAAAAATTGTGGCCCTGATAAGGGCCATTTGTTAATATTGTCGATTGTCGTCGTACCCATCATCAGTCCGATAATACTTCTCGATTGTTGTACTATCTTTCTGTCAGAAAAAAAATATTCTTTTTATTTCTTCTTTTTAGGAGCGGCGACGGCGGCTTTTCTTGCTTTAGGAGAGGAACTGCTAGCAGCTGCTTTCGCAGTTTTCGGTTTTGGTGCTTTCGGCTTTTTCGTGGGACTGCCTTTATTGGATTTTTTTGCTTTAGTAGGATTCTTCGTTTTAATTTCGGATGATGCGGCACTGGCTGTATTGGAGGCGGCGGCGGCGGCGGCGACTCCTCCTTTGGCCGAAGATTTTTTGTCCGTTTTTTTGGCAACTTTAACGCCTTTCTTATCAGTAATCGGTGTTGTTGTTGTCGTCGTCGAAGTTTTTAAGGATGCCGCCGCTGCTGTACCTGTCGTTTTTTTGCCTTTATTAGATTTCTTAATACTTTTCGATTTATCTACTCCTCCTCCAATAATAGCATTTCGTTTTGCTGCTGTTACAATTTTCTTGGATTTAGTTACGCCTGTAGTAGAAGCGGCTGTTTTCTTTTTCTTTTTGTCAATAGCATTCGTTTTAGCCGAAGTACCACCAGTTGAAGTTGCCGAAGCTAACTTGAATGATCCCGAAGCTCCTTTACCTTTAGTTTGTACCAAAGATCCCGATACTACAGATGCTTTCAAATATTTTTTGATGAATGGCGCTACTTTTTCTGCATCAACTTTGTAATTGGCAGCAATGTATTTTTTAATTGCTTGTAAAGATGAGCCTCCGCGTTCCTTTAAACCTTTGATCGCATTGTTTACCATTTCCGAAGTCGGTGGATGAGATGGTTTGGTCCTAGGATTTTTAGCTTTTTTTTCCTTTTTATTTATTGGAGACGACGAAACCTGCGGTGAATTAGACGCAGACGTTGCGGTTACAACCGAAGTTTGATTTTCTATATCCGCCATAACTACTAACAACCTTGTGTGTTATTATATATCGTCGATAAACTACACTAAACTGATATAAAGAAAAAAAGAGAAAAAAAATATTGGATGTAGTTTTATATTTCGTTATATAAAATTTCACCTCTATATATACACTTAGTAGTATAAAAGACTTTTAATTTTCCGCGTGTAATGAGTTACAAGAGTAGTCATTCAAATGAAGCGGACGGAAGACTGAACGAACGAATAGAACTAAGTTAAAAAACGAACCTCATAAACCAAACCAACCTCAAAAACCTTGGTTTCCTCGAGATTTTCGAATCGAATGTAATGAAAAAAATTGACGAAGAACTAACTAAGGTATACTTCGAACTTTCGCCGAGGTTTTACTATAATTTAATAACGGCTAATAACGTTTGTTATTAAAAAAAAGTACCACTTAAAAATGGTTAAAAATTTATTTCCGACGATGCTTAGCACTTTAGATATAATTTCGAAATTAAATAAAAGTCCTTCTTAAAATACAATGAACGTAAATAGAAACGTGTCTATTCACAATAATGACCAATATTTAAAAATATGAAAACCAATTAAAATAATACCGCAATTATCATTTGAATGGTGACATGTCTACCCTGACTTGCGCTACACGTTTCTACTATATGTTCGTAACTAATATATATTATTATGAGTATTTTTCAATAAAAATCTTCCGACATACTAAATATAAGAAAAAAATATCAAATTTCAATATTGGAATCCGCGTATATTTCATTTTAGATATTGAATGATGGTAGTAGCAAATTATAATTATTACAATAGATTGATTGACTGATTAAATTTTCTTTAAACGAACTTTGCTCTATTCGCAAAATATGTCTGTCTATTACAATATTATTTAATATTTTATCCGACAATTTTTTTTACATTGTATAATATATTATTTTAGGAAATGAACATATTTTATTTAAAATTTCAAACCAATTTGGAAAGAACAAAAAAGAGTGTTTTTACTTTTAACAAAACTTCAAAGAAGCCACAAAAACTACTTTAACCAACGATAACCGACACCAACCGCTTTGTATGCTTTATTTTACCGACGGTCGAGTTTTTTTTTCCTTTAGCCGACAATGAATTAGTATATGAGACTTTTTAAAACAAAAGCGACGTTAGAAAGTTTTTTTTTTTTATATATATATATATATATATATATATATATATATAATTTTCAGTTAAGTGGAATATCATCTTTATTCATATTTAATAGAATTCAATTGAATTAAAGTCGTTCGTTCGTTCGTTGTTATCATATATAAATAACAAAAATAGTATTGTGGTTCTGAAAAGAACCGTTTTTTTTTTTGGTCGATGATATTATTTAAGTAAATAAAATAAAAAATTTTCGGTCAATATAGTAGATGTGTTATATTTATTATTTAGAACTGGTATATTTGGTAACGGCTTTAGTTCCTTCACTGACTGCGTGTTTTGCTAATTCTCCGGGAAGCAATAATCTCACTGCAGTTTGAATTTCTCTACTTGTAATTGTTGAACGTTTATTATAATGAGCCAATCTGGATGCTTCGGCGGCGATACGTTCGAATATATCATTAACAAAACTATTCATTATACTCATAGCTTTACTCGATATACCGGTGTCAGGATGAACTTGCTTAAGTACTTTGTAAATGTAAATAGCATAACTTTCCTTCCTCCTTCTTTTTTTCTTTTTGTCGGCTTTCGAAATATTCTTTTGAGCCTTTCCGGCTTTTTTCGCTGCCTTTCCGCTAGCTTTTGGTGGCATTATTTCTCTTTAAAAAAAAAAAAAATAATAGAAACACTTGGATAACGTACCGTATTTATCGAAAAGTGGATAAAATTAGAATTTACAGCACGCACAATTTTCCTCTCTTTTATATCAACGTACGTAATTGTAATAGGCTCCGCCCTTCTACGTTTGCGCGTTTGCTATAATTTCATTGGTAGGGCATGTTAATATAAATAGATAGGTCGAGTTTTAAATTTTTTGTTTAACAGTTAGTTTCGTCGCATCGGTTGCTTCATAGTTATCAATTGACTGAGTTCTATTTTTTTTTTTTTGGAAAAAGAAAATATAAAAAAAATATGTCTGGACGTGGTAAAGGTGGTAAAGTAAAGGGAAAGGCAAAGTCTCGCTCAAACCGAGCTGGATTACAATTTCCTGTAGGACGTATACATCGTTTGTTGAGAAAAGGCAATTATGCAGAACGAGTCGGTGCCGGAGCTCCAGTATATTTGGCAGCTGTTATGGAATATTTGGCAGCCGAAGTACTCGAATTAGCAGGAAATGCTGCTAGAGATAACAAAAAGACCCGTATAATTCCAAGGCATTTACAATTAGCTATCAGAAACGATGAAGAATTGAATAAATTGTTGTCTGGAGTAACCATCGCACAAGGTGGTGTTCTTCCCAATATTCAAGCTGTACTTTTACCGAAAAAGACAGAAAAGAAAGCTTAATTCTTTATTCATTATATTATTTTTCTTTATTTTATCGAAATACATACATATGCATAAACCGGCCCTTTTAAGGGCCACAATTATTTTTTTTTTATATATATATATAGAAAGAGATTATAATATAGATATATCATTTTATATATTATATATATATATATATATATATATATATATATATATATATATATATATATATATATATATATATATATATATATATATATATATATATATAGATTTATTGATTCGTTGATTTCTCTATTTTTTTTTTGGTTGAGATAGAAGAGATTCTCGTGTAACGTGTACTGTTAGATAAAAAAAAAAGAAGAAAAAAATGCCCTGATATATAAGAAAACTTATCATCTGTAATAATAACTGAAATTGTGGTTATGTGACTATTTTTAACATCGTTAATAGAAACGTTCGTACTAGAAATAAAAATTGTAAATAATGAGATAAAAATAAATAAAAGTTCCTCTACTCGCTTATTTTCTTATCTATTATGTATACATGTATGTAGTATGTATGTGCGTATCAATAAATGCGAGGTTGTTCTTATATATAAGAGAACAAACTAATGTGTAAGTTCTTTTTTTACTTACTTATTTATTTTTTTTTTTTTTTTTTTTTTTTTTTTTTTTTTTTTTTTTTTAATTTTCATATTCAAGCAAATTATGTTGTGGTTCTGAAAAGAACCGTTTTTTTTATATATATACATATGCTATGGAAATGCAATAGAGGACATATTCTTCTACTTCACATATGAAAAATGAAAATTAACCACCAAAACCATATAAAGTACGACCTTGACGTTTTAAAGCATAAACAACATCCATAGCCGTTACCGTTTTTCTTTTAGCATGTTCAGTGTATGTTACGGCATCTCTAATAACATTTTCCAAAAACACTTTCAAAACTCCACGAGTTTCTTCGTAAATTAATCCCGATATACGTTTTACTCCTCCACGTCTAGCTAATCTTCTAATAGCAGGTTTGGTAATTCCTTGGATATTATCACGTAAAACTTTTCGGTGTCGTTTTGCACCCCCTTTTCCAAGTCCTTTACCACCTTTTCCACGACCGGTCATTATTTTTCTTTTGTTTTGTTTTTTCTATATACCTACTAAAACAATCCGATGATAACTTCGAAAAGACTTCAAAATACTGACCTAAGAATTTTCCCTAATCTCTTTATAATACCTATCGGCTCCGCCCATTAGAAAAAGTACGCACCAATCCCAGATTAGTACTCCGTAATGTTGGGCAAAGCTATAAAAGAAGGTCATAAATAAATTTATCTCCAGTTGCTTTCTTAGAGCGCTACGAGAAGGTCGCACGTACGGATACAAGGACTTCTGTATAATCGGTCACTGTTTTATTTAGAAAACACACCGGTAAACGCAGGGTCGCCTACTGCGATTCAAACTCTCGCTGACAAAGAAAGTCGTCAAATTTGAGTGTAACGTTGCAAAAATGCCCCTTTCGGGGCTCAGTTGCTCCACCTATCTGCCCTTTTTAGGGCTTTTTTTATAATGAAATAAACCCTTTCGGGGGCAAGTATTTCAAGAACCAACGTGAGTCCTAGGATCAGGTGAATATTATTTTCATTTTCTTAAAACACTAACAGGCAATCAAAAGGGTCAGGAATTCTTTAACCGGGGAGGAAACTCCCTCCGGCAGTGAGTCCGCTGTCGGCTTTGATAGCCACCCCTTGTAAGGTACTAACAAAGGATTTAAATTTTCGAAATCCTTATCCCTTATTCTCACTCTCTCTCTCTAATTTACCCATTTTCTTCTCGAAAATGCCCCGAGTACGCCGCTCCCCTATACAAACCCGAAGCAAACCCGCCGATGAATTCCCACCACTCCCAACCAACCCCAATTCTCCTTCGGAGAAGAATACCTTCGAAGAAATAATCGCAGAAATCTCGCGGTCCTATCCAAATGAATTTAGCCAACTTAGCGATGCCCTAGATCATATACAACGTAAATCACTGGAGAATAGCAGAAGCTCATCACCAGCACCATCTGTGGATTCCTATGCATCTAGGGTCTCACAGAAATCAGCCAGCTATAAACCCAAACAGGTTGATTACTCCCGACTAGGCGCTATTCCCAAAAAAAATATTCCCCCTCTAATTTCAAAATCAATTCCCTTAACAAAAAGCCAAAAGTCAAAACAAAATACCCAAAATTCTATCAAACCCCAAACACCAACTCAAACTCAGATCCCCAGAACCCACCAACAACCCCAGACCCCCAGAACCCACCAACAATCCCAAACCATCACCCAACAACAACCTCAATCTCGCTCCTCCTCTCAAGGTCCTCCAATTCAAACACTCAATCTGAGAAACCTCCCTACCAAATATTCCTCACAGAGAGAGCTCTACAATCTCCTCAACACGCAAGAGCTGTTGAGGGGACAAATGAGCTTTCTCAAAGCTAACCCCAATGGAACCGCCCTCCTCAAAATTCCTTCCACGTTTAATCACGAAACGTTGGCAAGGAAAATCCGTTACGCCATAGGCGACGAGAAAATCGTCGTAATCCCAATAAACTCTCCCCAACGGGTCCAAAAACCCCTAACCAGTAAAACTAAAAAAACTACCTTTTCTCTGGTCTGCAAGAATGTAGACCAATCTTACACCGAAGAAGAGTTCCTTGAGATCCTTTCTATCCTGAAATTCCCTGTCCTTAAAACTTGGAGGATCATAGCTAGATCCACAAATAAACCCACATCCATGTTCCGAATTATCACAGATTCCGAAACCGCCTACCATCACGCCCTAACCAAGGGTATCAACTTCCACGGGCTTTCGCACTACTGCGAAGCCTCAAATTCAAACACCATACCCGCAGTCCCCAAATACTGCAACCGTTGCTCATCTACCGGCCACTCCGCAGACACCTGCAATGCCAAACCTATTTGCCCAACCTGTGGTGGTTCTGGTCACAAGCCAGAAAAATGCCCAAAAGCTAACTCCCCTACCTGTAAAAATTGCGGTGGACCTCACCCCGCCTTCCACCCCCGCTGTCCGAAAAGGATTGAAACTCCGAAAGCCCCCCAGGATACAGCCCCAGTCACCCTAGAAAAACCTCAAACCCCTTATGACCTGTCTACTGACACTAAAATCCTAATTGAAATCCTGGCAACAACCATAATGAATGCCATCCCTACTTCTCGGGCGCTAGTAGCCGAAACGCTACAACGCCTCATTCCCCCTTTTTACGGTTATAATTGTACCGTAACCAGCGGCGTGGGTAACCGCATTCATTTCGCTTTCACCCAAAAACCAAACACATCCCACTGAAAAAGTGTAGGTTTACCCCTAGCAACACTATTTATGTCAATACTGACATAACCCCCTTTTCAAGCCCTTTCTAATTGATTCGATCCATCGAATCAAGAATTCCGTAGCGAAAGAGTCCCTCCTCATCCTTCCTCAATAGTAGCTCCCACATCAATCAGATAAATTCCTACCCCCAACACACACCCACATAGTCATCCATCGTCGGAGTTGCAGGTTTTCTGCGGTTTCCCTGCAACCTGGAGAACCGATTCTCCAGACAAATGTCCGACGATAGGGAATAATACAGCCGCAGCTGTACCCGCCCACCCCCAATTAGATTAAGAAAAAACAAAAAATAAACAAAAAAAAATATAAAAAAAAAAAACCAAAAAAAAAAAATACAAAAAGAAAAAAAAATCTTGAACTAAAAAAATGTAACTACACCGCTAGAAGCAGCCTGCAAACACTTCCCAACTAAATATCCCCACACCCAGCCCTGCAGAGGAAAAAATTCCTATATCAGGGCCTAAACAAATCTTAACCAAATTACCAAAAAAAAAAAAAAAAAAAACCTTCCTTCCTAAATTTTCACAACGAATCTCTCTCTCTCTCTCTAAATTTATCTCCAGTTGCTTTCTTAGAGCGCTACGAGAAGGTCGCACGTACGGATACAAGGACTTCTGTATAATCGGTCACTGTTTTATTTAGAAAACACACCGGTAAACGCAGGGTCGCCTACTGCGATTCAAACTCTCGCTGACAAAGAAAGTCGTTATATTAGTGTACCGTTGCAAAAAATGCCCCTTTCGGGGCTTTGTTGCTCCACCTACCTGCCCTTTTCGGGGCTTTTTTTTATAATGAAATAAACCCTTTCGGGGGCAAGTATTTCAAGAACCAACGTGAGTCCTAGGATCAGGTGAATATTATTTTCATTTTCTTAAAACACTAACAGGCAATCAAAAGGGTCAGGAATTCTTTAACCGGGGAGGAAACTCCCTCCGGCAGTGAGTCCGCTGTCGGCTTTGATAGCCATCCCTTGTAAGGTACTAACAAAGGATTTCAATTTTCGAAATCCTTCACCCTTATTCTCACTCTCTCTCTCTAATTTTACCCATTTTCTTCTCGAAAATGCCCCGAGTACGCCGCTCCCCTATACAAACCCGAAGCAAACCCGCCGATGAATTCCCACCACTCCCAACCAACCCCAATTCTCCTTCGGAGGAGAAAACCTTCGCAGAAACGATCGCAGAAGTCTCGCGTCGCTATCCAAATGAATTTAGCCAAATTCGCATTGCCCTAGATCATATACAACGTAAATCACTGGAGAATAGCAGGAGCTCATCACCAGCACCATCTGTGGATTCCTATGCATCTAGGGTCTCACAGAAATCAGCCAGCTATAAACCCAAACAGGTTGATTACTCCCGACTAGGCGCTATTCCCAAAAAAAATATTCCCCCTCTAATTTCAAAATCAATTCCCTTAACAAAAAGCCAAAAGTCAAAACAAAATACCCAAAATTCTATCAAACCCCAAACACCAACTCAAACTCAGATCCCCAGAACCCACCAACAACCCCAGACCCCCAGAACCCACCAACAATCCCAAACCATCACCCAACAACAACCTCAATCTCGCTCCTCCTCTCAAGGTCCTCCAATTCAAACACTCAATCTGAGAAACCTCCCAACCAAATATTCCTCACAGAGAGAGCTCTACAATCTCCTCAACACGCAAGAGCTGTTGAGGGGACAAATGAGCTTTCTCAAAGCTAACCCCAATGGAACCGCCCTCCTCAAAATTCCTTCCACGTTTAATCACGAAACGTTGGCAAGGAAAATCCGTTACGCCATAGGCGACGAGAAAATCGTCGTAATCCCAATAAACTCTCCCCAACGGGTCCAAAAACCCCTAACCAGTAAAACTAAAAAAACTACCTTTTCTCTGGTCTGCAAGAATGTAGACCAATCTTACACCGAAGAAGAGTTCCTTGAGATCCTTTCTATCCTGAAATTCCCTGTCCTTAAAACTTGGAGGATCATAGCTAGATCCACAAATAAACCCACATCCATGTTCCGAATTATTACAGATTCCGAAATTGCCTACCATCACGCCCTAACCAAGGGTATCAACTTCCACGGGCTTTCGCACTACTGCGAAGCCTCAAATTCAAACACCATACCCGCAGTCCCCAAATATTGCAACCGTTGCTCATCTACCGGCCACTCCGCAGACACCTGCAATGCCAAACCTATTTGCCCAACCTGTGGTGGTTCTGGTCACAAGCCAGAAAAATGCCCAAAAGCTAACTCCCCTACCTGTAAAAATTGCGGTGGACCTCACCCCGCCTTCCACCCCCGCTGTCCGAAAAGGATTGAAACTCCGAAAGCCCCCCAGGATACAGCCCCAGTCACCCTAGAAAAACCTCAAACCCCTTATGACCTGTCTACTGACACTAAAATCCTAATTGAAATCCTGGCAACAACAATAATGAATGCCATCCCTACTTCTCGGGCGCTAGTAGCCGAAACGCTACAACGCCTCATTCCCCCTTTTTACGGTTATAATTGTACCGTAACCAGCGGCGTGGGTAACCGCATTCATTTCGCTTTCACCCAAAAACCAAACACGTCCCACTGAAAGAGTGTAGGTTTAGCCCTACCAACACCATTTATGTCAATACTGACATAACCCCCGTTTCAAGCCCCTTCTAATTGATTCGATCCATCGAATCAAGAATTCCGTAGCGAAAGAGTCCCTCCTCATCCTTCCTCAATTTCCTCAATAGTAGCTCCCACATCAATCAGATAAATTCCTACCCCCAACACACACCCACATAGTCATCCATCGTCGGAGTTGCAGGTTTTCTGCGGTTTCCCTGCAACCTGGAGAACCGATTCTCCAGACAAATGTCCGACGATAGGGAATAATACAGCCGCAGCTGTACCCGCCCACCCCCAATTAGTTTAAGAAAAAACAAAAAATAAACAAAAAAAATATATAAAAAAAAAAACCAAAAAAAAAAAAAAAATATAAAAAGAAAAAAAAATCTTGAACTAAAAAAAAATGTAACTACACCGCTAGAAGCAGCCTGCAAACACTTCCCAACTAAATATCCCCACACCCAGCCCTGCAGAGGAAAAAATTCCTATATCAGGGCCTAAACAAATCTTAACCAAATTACCAAAAAAAAAAAAAAAAAAACCTTCCTTCCTAAATTTTCACAACGAATCTCTCTCTCTCTCTCTAAATTTATCTCATTCATTGTGTGTGTATCAAGCTGCTATAGCTGTTTAGTATATTGAAATTTCTTGTATACTTACAAAAAAAAAAAAATAAGATGGCTCGTACTAAACAAACGGCTAGAAAATCGACTGGAGGGAAAGCTCCTCGTAAACAATTAGCGACGAAAGCCGCTCGTAAAAGCGCACCAGCTACTGGTGGAGTAAAAAAACCTCATCGTTATAGGCCAGGTACAGTAGCTCTTCGTGAGATAAGACGTTATCAAAAGAGTACCGAATTACTTATTAGAAAATTGCCATTTCAACGATTAGTTCGTGAAATAGCACAAGATTTTAAAACAGATTTACGTTTTCAAAGTTCAGCGGTTATGGCTCTCCAGGAAGCTAGTGAGGCTTATTTGGTAGGTCTATTCGAAGATACTAATCTGTGTGCCATTCATGCTAAAAGAGTCACCATTATGCCCAAGGATATCCAATTGGCTAGAAGAATTCGCGGAGAACGAGCATAAATACAAAAAAATTTTTTTTTTTTTTTTATAGAATTACATTTTATCTATTTGATAATAGATTTTTTGTTTTATATATATATATATATATATATAGTAAGTAAAAACGGTTCTTTTCAGAACCACAAATAATTTAACATTTATGATAGTAGTATAATATCTTAATATAAACATAGGTGTTCGTTTGATGAAAACATTGAAATATAAAAGGAAGATGTGATTGTTGATTGGATAAAGAAGACACGCGCACGCACGCACGCACGCACGCACCCACACACACACACACACACACACACACACACACACACACACACACACACACACACACACACACACACACACACACACACACACACACACACACACACACACACACACACCACAACCAACGAAATAGAGAAAAATTATTATTTTTAACTAACAAATTTTAGACAATATCGACATATAATAATTGAATGTTTATAAAACACATTATATCTACTATATCCTAGGTAGGTCGAGACAAATCTAGAAGGTAACAACCTACAATTACATCGATCGATGAAAATATTTTATATAATATAACATATCAATTATTGAAACGAAATTCAAAAAATTCTTGTTTCATCAAAACAAACACATTTGTTTTTCATTTTCTTCATAAATAAATGAAAAAATTGTGGCCCTGATAAGGGCCATTTGTTAATATTGTCGATTGTCGTCGTACCCATCATCAGTCCGATAATACTTCTCGATTGTTGTACTATCTTTCTGTCAGAAAAAAAATATTCTTTTTATTTCTTCTTTTTAGGAGCGGCGACGGCGGCTTTTCTTGCTTTAGGAGAGGAACTGCTAGCAGCTGCTTTCGCAGTTTTCGGTTTTGGTGCTTTCGGCTTTTTCGTGGGACTGCCTTTATTGGATTTTTTTGCTTTAGTAGGATTCTTCGTTTTAATTTCGGATGATGCGGCACTGGCTGTATTGGAGGCGGCGGCGGCGGCGGCGACTCCTCCTTTGGCCGAAGATTTTTTGTCCGTTTTTTTGGCAACTTTAACGCCTTTCTTATCAGTAATCGGTGTTGTTGTTGTCGTCGTCGAAGTTTTTAAGGATGCCGCCGCTGCTGTACCTGTCGTTTTTTTGCCTTTATTAGATTTCTTAATACTTTTCGATTTATCTACTCCTCCTCCAATAATAGCATTTCGTTTTGCTGCTGTTACAATTTTCTTGGATTTAGTTACGCCTGTAGTAGAAGCGGCTGTTTTCTTTTTCTTTTTGTCAATAGCATTCGTTTTAGCCGAAGTACCACCAGTTGAAGTTGCCGAAGCTAACTTGAATGATCCCGAAGCTCCTTTACCTTTAGTTTGTACCAAAGATCCCGATACTACAGATGCTTTCAAATATTTTTTGATGAATGGCGCTACTTTTTCTGCATCAACTTTGTAATTGGCAGCAATGTATTTTTTAATTGCTTGTAAAGATGAGCCTCCGCGTTCCTTTAAACCTTTGATCGCATTGTTTACCATTTCCGAAGTCGGTGGATGAGATGGTTTGGTCCTAGGATTTTTAGCTTTTTTTTCCTTTTTATTTATTGGAGACGACGAAACCTGCGGTGAATTAGACGCAGACGTTGCGGTTACAACCGAAGTTTGATTTTCTATATCCGCCATAACTACTAACAACCTTGTGTGTTATTATATATCGTCGATAAACTACACTAAACTGATATAAAGAAAAAAAGAGAAAAAAAATATTGGATGTAGTTTTATATTTCGTTATATAAAATTTCACCTCTATATATACACTTAGTAGTATAAAAGACTTTTAATTTTCCGCGTGTAATGAGTTACAAGAGTAGTCATTCAAATGAAGCGGACGGAAGACTGAACGAACGAATAGAACTAAGTTAAAAAACGAACCTCATAAACCAAACCAACCTCAAAAACCTTGGTTTCCTCGAGATTTTCGAATCGAATGTAATGAAAAAAATTGACGAAGAACTAACTAAGGTATACTTCGAACTTTCGCCGAGGTTTTACTATAATTTAATAACGGCTAATAACGTTTGTTATTAAAAAAAAGTACCACTTAAAAATGGTTAAAAATTTATTTCCGACGATGCTTAGCACTTTAGATATAATTTCGAAATTAAATAAAAGTCCTTCTTAAAATACAATGAACGTAAATAGAAACGTGTCTATTCACAATAATGACCAATATTTAAAAATATGAAAACCAATTAAAATAATACCGCAATTATCATTTGAATGGTGACATGTCTACCCTGACTTGCGCTACACGTTTCTACTATATGTTCGTAACTAATATATATTATTATGAGTATTTTTCAATAAAAATCTTCCGACATACTAAATATAAGAAAAAAATATCAAATTTCAATATTGGAATCCGCGTATATTTCATTTTAGATATTGAATGATGGTAGTAGCAAATTATAATTATTACAATAGATTGATTGACTGATTAAATTTTCTTTAAACGAACTTTGCTCTATTCGCAAAATATGTCTGTCTATTACAATATTATTTAATATTTTATCCGACAATTTTTTTTACATTGTATAATATATTATTTTAGGAAATGAACATATTTTATTTAAAATTTC